>NC_089756.1:10258725-10333725 GCF_040412425.1 Macrobrachium rosenbergii | reverse complement strand
TCCTTGAGGACGCCAAATGTTCAGGACACCAGGACGCCAAATGTCACCTTTTACCCTACTTACTACATATTTTTTTTATATATGCATGTTATTTTCTTCAGCAAAATTATAAAAATAAAATAAATAAATAATAATAATAATAATAATAATAATAATAATAATAATAATAATAATAATAATAATAATTGAGGACGCCAAATGACACCCTTTCTTGAGGACGCCAAATGTTCAGGACGCAAGGACGCCAAATGTTCAGGACGCCAGGACGCCAAATGGCACCTTTTACCCTACTGTCTACGCTAGAATATTCTTCTAACAGCAGAGAGAGAGAGAGAGAGAGAGAGAAAGCGAGAGAGAATTTACAGACTCTTATGTACCCTTAACTTTTTCAGCTTTTTTTTTTTTTGTGAAGTATCTTATGATGCCTTCCAACCATAGAATTCATTTTCACAGAAATGCTACAACAGCTCTATATTTTCTTGTCGCAGTAATATAATTTGAAATTGCTTTTGTAAATATATTTTCAATATAGTTCATTGAGAGCAGTTTGATAGTTGTGCGTAAGGCTGAGACAGTCCTATGATTGATCTGTGTGTGTCATCGGCTACGTGCCCACAAGTTTTACTTTTATTCTTTGTGGTACAAGTGGCGTTACAATTACTATGGCCATCCACGCATGTGTGTGTATGTGGATTTGCTTATACATGTACATTCCACTTTATGCATATACAATCGTGGAGTTGAAACGACTATATTAATTAAAAGCTACTCTATTTCCAACAGATACGGGTAGAAAACTATTTGCGATAAGAAATTGACGTGTAGGTCCATGCCCTGTCATTGTCTCAAAATGTAAGAATTTGATGTGTAGGCCTGTGCCCTGTCATTCCTTCAGAATATAAGAAATTGACGTGTAGGCCCATCCCCTGTCAATGTCTCAAAACCTAAGAATTTTATGCATAGGCCTATGCTCTGTCATTGCCTCAGAATATAAGAAATTGACGTGTAAGCCCATGCCCTATCATTGTCCCAAAATATAAGAAATTGAAGTGTAGGCCTATGCCTTGTCATTGCCTCAAATTATAAGAATTTGATGTGTAGGTCTACGCCCTGTCATTGCCTCAGAATATAAGAAACTGACGTGTAGGCCCATGCCCTGTCATTGTCTCAAAATATAAGAATTTGATGTGTAGGCCTATGCTCTGTCATTGCCTCAAAATATAAGAAACTGACGTGTAGGACCATGCCCTGTCATTGTCTCAAAATATAACAATTTGATGTGTCGGCCTATACCCTGTCATTCCCTCAGAATATAAGAAATTGATGTGTAGGCCCATCCCCTGTCAGTGTCTCAGAATCTAAGAATTTGATGAGTAGGCCTATGCCCTGTCATTGTCTCAGAATATAAGAAATTGACGTGGAAGCCCATGCCCTGTCATTGTCCCAAAATATAAGAAATTAAAGTGTAGGCCTATGCCCTGTCATTGTCTCAGAATATAAGAAATTGAAGTGTAGGCCCATGCCCTGTCATTGTCTCAAAATATAAGAAATTAACGTGTAGGTCTATGCCCTGTCATTGTCTCAGAATATAAGAAATTGACGTGTAGGCCCATGCCCTGTCATTGCCCCAAATTATAAGAAATTGAAGTGTAGGCCTATGCCCTGTCATTGTCTCAAAGTATAAGAAATTGAAGTGTAGGTATATGGCCTCTCATTGTCTCAAAATATAAGAATTTGATGTGTAGGTCTATGCCCTGTCATTGTCTCAGAATATAAGAAATTGTTGTGTAGGTCTATGCCCTGTCATTGTCTCAGAATATAAGAAATTGACGTGTAGCCCTAATCTCTCAATGACATTAACATTTGACATGGCTGCAGAAGTCTATGCTTCATTTCAATTAATGTGGTCTATGTGGGATCGCTTATTTAGGCCAACACCAATTTTAAAAAAAAAGTAAGATGCTTGTGTATTTAGGCTGCGCATGATCAAAAAGAAAAAGATGCACTGACAAAATGGTCCAAGACCTTCATAATGATCTATAACTTAATATATCTTTTATCGGAGATATCAATTGCAGACTTCACAACTCCGGGAACTCAAATCTGTGATGTCATGATTCATGCACGAAACTCAGCATGACCGAACGGAGTTAAATCCGTATTGGTAATCATTTGGACTGTTAACTAGTGTGACGTCATTCCCCCTTCGAGAGCTAGCCAATCACTGGCGTGCAGTGGGCGAGGCTTAGCTGCAAAGAGCGGTGGACTCTGCTATAGGTCTAATCGTAACTCGAAACGAAATATGCTTCTGTTGTTGATATGGTCAAGCTGAGGAATCTGCTTATTTGTAGGTATTGCAAAATCTTATTTAGAATACAAAAATAATAATTGCATACCAGTTATGTACTGACTCGCCAATCTAGGTTGAGTACTTGCATTAGTCTATTGGTGATTATTGATGAAATAACGAACTTCTGCATGTTGCAATTATACATTATTAATAATGACATTTAGCATACATGAAAGTGAAATATAAAGTATATATATAGCTTCTGAATACAGGTAGGCTCTATCCTAAAACTAGTACTAGGTCTAATCATACAGAAATTAACTTTCTTCCGTTGACATGACAAACTTTAAAATAGTAAACAAGCTTTAAAGATCATGTAATTTCAGGTATATCAAGAATCTGTTGAGAGTGCACTAATCATCACTAAGTATTTGCGTCCTGACATCCTTTACTTTGAGCAGATACAATATTGTCAACCATTAGTGAATAAGGTATATATATATATATATATATATATATATATATATATATATATATATATATATATATATATATATATATATATATATATATATATATATATATATACCTAAACTATTTCACAAACGGCCAGCCACCCTGGACTTAGAAATTTCTTGATGTTAAGAGAGGAATTAGTGACACAATCCTACCCAATTTGGTTTTCAAGTAACTCTGGCTAAAAATTGATCAGAATGAACTCTGGACCTATGTTGAATAAAAACCGCCTCCTTGAGGACGTCTACTTTACTCTTAATGGTTCAATTTTAACTCCCACTTTTGGTAAGGACAAATCAGGTCAATTTTGCTGACCTTTTCACTTCTTAGTCTAAAATCCTCTAACTCCTCCTTCCTTTCCCACATCTTGGAGGTTTGTTATGGTTAGTCTTCAATTTACTTGGTCCCATGACTCATCATTTTAAACTATCAACATCGTGTCTCTCTCTCTCTCTCTCTCTTTCATAATCCTGATCAGTGAATCTCATACTTATTCACTGCATAACATATATATATATATATATATATATATATATATAAATATATATATATATATATATATATATATAAATATTAAATATGCATATATACTGTTTCTCAAACGTGTTTGCATGAATTTTCAGATCAGTTCTTGTGAATTATCAAATATATTAGAAATTGTTGTTTTCAAATTTCCCTTGGAAAGATATATAATTTTTTTACTTTGGTAAAAACTTTTCAAACGTTTCTTTCGGGAGCTGTGTTTGTTTTTATAGAGACTAGATAGGGTACATGAACATAAGTAAATTTTTACAGCAGTTTATCATTTTGCTGTAAACCTAAAATGGACATAAATACTTCGATTGTTTTGCCTGATCTCTTGAATGTACATCTTAGCTTGTCTCGCAGATTCAACATTCTTCTTATCAACCGGTAATATACTGGCTACTGTAGAGCAAGAGCCCGTGCCAGCACAAGGCTGGCTAAATCAAAGCAGTAAGTGGTAATAATGAAAGTAGTACTACTAATGGTAATTGTTATATACGTACACTATCAACAGCACTACCATCGCTACTAGTGAAATATAAGCTAATACCATTAAAACTGCCATCAGGACTATTACCAAAACTTATACAAATGGAAAATTTATAACTGCTGCTGTCATTAACACTGTTATGACTGCTAGTGTCACTAACGCTGCTATCACTGTAACTGTCATTGGCATTATCATCACTACTGCTATCACCAGTATCACTTGCATCATTACTACCATTACTGGTACTACTAAATACTGCTGTCATTAATACTCTCCTTCGTATACATGATAAATCTGTGGACCTAGCTGTTGTGCATGTCAAGAGAAGGGTTGGGGAAAATAACCCGAGAATGTCCTGTGACGATTCACGGCAAAATTAATTGCTAATGTTTGAAATAAACACTTTTTGTTCTAATCCTTACCAATATCTTAAAGGCAAATGATATTACTAATGACCATTCACCAGACTATGGCACCTCGTCCCCGGGAGAAGTTTCAGGAGCGTTGTTGAGTATATTTTGCTTTCCTATTGTATTTTGAAGGGCCATAGGTAACCTAACACTTAATTAACCAAAAATAGTTAAACATATATCTCATGGTTATTGCTTAAACAGCACAGAAAGCCTGTAAATTACAAGCGCTGCCTCAGGGTAAGTACCTAGCAGTTACTTATTTTTTTAAAGCTAAGAGACCTAGACAGGCAATACTATGCCCACATTAAGCTCAGCTCTGTGAAAACAAGGGTCGAAAAGAAGGGAGGGAATTCAAGGAACAGTATTTCTCAGGTGTTGACTCATTCATTAGCCTCTTGAAAAGCTGCAAACTGAATGACTCAGGAAAACCTGACGGGGGCAGAGTTCCACGATTTAGATGTGAGGAGATGAATGAATTATCCGGAGCGGAATTCACCATTTCCTGGTTATATATTATATATATATATATATATATATATATATATATATATATATATATATATATATATAATCATGAAGCTGCAAATGTCGCTTAATATCGAATTCACGCTACCTCCGGATATCTCCGTTGGTTAATTGTCGCCGAAGGGGAATTTATATAAGTGATAAATGAATTGGAATTGTCGGGACACGAACCCGTGACACGAAAACCTATTCAGCGACTCCAGTGGACGTTAACCATTGAGCCATCAAGAGAGGTATAAGTCTTTTGCCGAGATGTTGTACTGCTTTTACCCGTCGTGAGCGGGGAAATGTACTAGCCTCGGCGTGTGTGTGTATACATACATACATACATACGTGTATATGTATATATATATATATATATATATATATATATACTGCCCAGAAAAAACGCTGCACCTCCTTGTGCTGACTGTCTCTTTTATCCAGATATTGCTTTTCTAAATGTTCCTTTTATCCAAATATTACGTTCTGACTGTCCCATTTATCGAGATATTACTGTACAGACTGTCCCATTTGTCCAGGTATTACTGTACTGACTGTCCCTTTTATCCAGGTATTACTGTAGTGACTGTCCCATTTATCCAGTCATTACTGTGGTGACTGTCCCATTTATCCGAGTATTACTGTACTGACTGTCCCTTTTATCCAGGTGTTACTGTAGTGACTGTCCCATTTATCCAGTCATTTCTGTGGTGACCGTCCCATTTATGCAGATGTTAGTTTGGTGAATGCCCCTTTTTATCAAAACATTATTGTGGCGACTGTCCCATTTATCCAGGTATTACTGTGCTGGTTGTCGCTTTTACCCAGGTATAACTGTGGTGACTGTCCATTTTATCTAGACATTGCTGCGGTGACTGTCTCCCAGGTATTACTATGCTGTCTGTCCGTTTTATCCAGGTATCACCGCGCTGACTGTCCCTTTTTACCAGGTATGACCGTGGTGACTGTTCATTTTATCTAGACATTACTGCGGTGACTGTCCCATTTACCCTCCACTAAACTTAAACACACCCCCACTTAACTGAAATACCCCCAGTAAACCTAAACACACCCCCCACTAAATCTAAACACACATCCTCTAAACCTAAATATACCCCCCACTAAACCCAAAACAGAAACCTTGATACAGAATTATTAATCACAGGAAAGTAAAGCATTCTCAACAATATATTTCTATGGCATCGATTACATGAAATGAGGTATGATAAACCCGTGCAGTTTATTTACCACGTAAGTTACAAAGGGAAGGGGGAAGTGGGTACTGGTTTGAAACCTACTCTGTTATCTAATTTGGGTTAAATGATGGCCACCTACCAGATTTTGTCTAGATCGGTCAAGCTGTTATCACATAAATTACACAGGAAAGGGGAAGGGGAATGGGTTTGAAACGACCTATTTTCTAAGTTAGGTTAAATGCTGGCCACTTGCCAAATTTTGTGAGGATCGGTCAAGCGGTTCGGAATTCCATAGCGCACAAAGCTACAAGTATACAAGCATACACACATATAAACATTAACTTTTATATATAAGATATATAAATTATATATAAATATATATATAATATATATATATATATATATATATATATATATATATATATATATATATATATATATATATATATGACCAGCCGTAAGTGCTAGTACCACAGGTCATCAAATGGCTCATAGTAGGCCTACATTCTACATGCAATGTAGAACAAATTTCTTTGAATAAAATTTCGTACCATATTGTGTGTTAATAAACCAATATCAACTGCAGTATGTATGAAAAATTATTTACATTGTCATGCATCCACATTTTTAAAATAGAACCAATATCAGTCATTAATTAAATGACAAGATAATTTATCCTACCGTGAAATGATTCCCAAGAACATGTGCGAATGTAAAATTCTTCTGACGATGATGAAACTGAAGCCATAATTATACTATTACTTATTTATTATTTCCTCTGAATATGATCAAATTACTGAGCAACAAAGAAACCAATACAATTAAGGATTCTGATTCGCACTAAACTACAGTACTAAGATTAGTTAGTCTAAAAAAATTAATAAAAAAATACTAAAAACCTTGACTTTATCATTACTTCAAATGTACTATTTAGTCTTCAATACCGGCCTTGTTTACCTCAGGAAGAAAACGGCGGAATTTTTGAAACGGAAAAAGAGCAGCACTGGCTGTGTAATGATTCCCAAGAACATGTGCGAATGTAAAATTCTTCCGACGATGATGAAACAGAAGCCATAATTTTACCTTTACTTTTTTATTATTTCCTATGAATATGATAAAATTACTGAACCACAAAGTAACCAATACAATTAATGATTCTCATTCGCACTAAGCTACAAAGGCTAGTCTACAAGAAATATAAAAAGAAAATACTTAAAACCTTGTATTTTTCATTTTTCGTCACTCCGAATATACATACCATTTAGTACTCAATACCGACCTTTGTTTACCTTAGAAAGAAAACGGCGGAATTTTTTGAAACGGAAAACGAGCAGCACTGCATCAGGAGAGGCAAGGGAACAATGTCATTTTCATGACTGAATCTGCAGAGTATTGTTTTAATATGTGCTGATGCAAGCGTCTGTGAACTCAACTTTCAAACGTTTCCCTAAGAAGTTGATGATGATCCTAATAGACCTACATTTGTTTCCTTTTCAAGATTCAAGGCTTGCAGTGGTAATCATATTCCAACCTGGTAAGTATATTCCAACCTGCTAAATATATTCCTCCCCGGGCCCCTCTCCAAAAAAAGTGACGTGGATGCAGATAATGGCTTAAAGTACGCCGCAAACAACATTTAATAATGCCTACAGTGCACCACGTGAGATGCGCTATCGCCACTACCCCCTTAAGAGGAAAATGTCATTGTGACCAAAACAACAACATATATACATAAGATAAAGTAGCCTAGCGGAATAAATAGAGCATACAAATCCTGCTAAATAAAAATGATCAAAGTAAAAATCACTGACATATTGTTGCTTAGGTCTAAAACTCGTGGTCGTGGCTTACCGTCTAATTAAGAAATTAATAGCGAGATACACAAACTCGCCATAATTATACGTATCGTGATAATTAATTAACCTGGATAATACCGTACGGACAGTGGTATCAATGAATGTCTCGCATTTCATTTCTTTAATAATAATAATAATAATAATAATAATAATAATAATAATAATAATAATAATTATTATTATTATTATTATTAATTATTAATATTATTATTATTATTATTATTATTATTATTATTATTATTATTATTATTATCGCTGCTGCTGTTCTATCACCAATATTGTTAGTTTTAAAATATAAACGATGATGATGATACTGACGACAGCAACAATGATAATAATAGCCATTATTATTAGTATGGGTCTATAAACGATCATTTTAATGATTCAACTAGGTGACACTGATAAAGTGATAAAACAAGAATATAAATAATAATAAACAACAACAAAGACAAGAAAAAGAAAAGAAGCATCAGATTCGGTACCGTCTCCATCAAGATTCAATCACAGCAATCTGAACAGAACCTAAGCCTACGTAACAACCTCTCTGTTACCCAGAGCCTATATATCTCTTTCCAGAGTCTAAACGAAGACAGGAGTACGGTAGACTCCACCATGCCAGAGCCTCGCATAAGCACCATTAATCAATTTGCACCACTTTTGTCAAATAAAAACCGAGGCCGTTTCATTTGCCCAAGTTCTGGCAGGGAATGTTTCAAATTAATTCCAGTGTTTATTTTTGCTAAATTAAGAACCGCGCCGAGTTTGCCATTAATTGGATTTTGAGAATGGTCGCTTTGTGTACGAGTACATCCTACATTTTCATAAATATTTTCCATCAAACAAAGAGATGTGAGAGAGAGAGAGAGAGAGAGAGAGAGAGAGAGAGAGAGAGAGAGAGAGAGAGAGAGAGAACAAATAATGAAAAATGACCATATTGGAATCTTCTCGCCAAACTCTTCATTAGCGTGTGTTAGTGAGATGGGGAGGGGAAGGGGAGTTCTTGGCGGGGGTGGGGGGGAAGGGAAGAGGAGGGACGGCTGTGGAGGGATGGTGGGTTGGGGGGAAGGGTTGGAGGAGAAGTAGGCCTCCCTCCATCCCTCCCTTCCTCCCTTCCCTTGCCCATTGATTATATCTAAATCAGGCAACAGGGAAATTGCGCACACTGCAAAATACCGCTTACCACACTGCCAAATTTGAATGTAAATTAATGCATCATAAAGCACGCTACACGACTTTTGGATGTAATATTCTGAACACCGGAATTTCGGAATTGTGTGGATTGCAAAATAGGGCCTGATATTCGGAAAGGGAGCCAAAAAAATAAAAACAAAAAAGTTGAACGCTTAGGTTTTAATTTTTTCTTTTGTTGTTTTGGGGGGTGGGAAGGGAAGGGGTGGAGGGGTGAGGATTTTACATGCAACATTGCAAGAGAAGTTTCTTTCGAGCTGGATTATGCAATGCAATCCGGTCATCTCGCGTCCGGTTCTATTTACATAGCTAATGGCCTGCAGAGAACGAACTGTATGCAAAAGGAGCAAAAAAAAAAAAAAGAAAAAAAGTCATGAATGCGCTTAGACAGCAAAGCGCAGAAAAGGTAGTATTGCTGAAAGTTTTCTTTCTCTTTTTTTAGAGGAAATTTGCTCTATTTCAGAAAGGCCTAGATTTGTGTAAACTCTCTCTACTTCTCTGCGCTCTCTCTCTCTCTCTCTCTCTTCCCTCCGTCCATGAAAGGTATTCCCATAGCATTCTCTACAGTGACAATGTCCCCCCTCCAACGAACCAATAAAAGTTACACAACGAATACTAACGTCCGGGGTGAGAGAGAGAGAGAGAGAGAGAGAGAGAGAGAGAGAGAGAGAGAGAGAGAGAGAAATTATTCGTTCTGCAGTAGGGAAAACTCATTCTTTTTCAACTTCAGTATTAATGATTTTGTTCACGGAGCAAATTCCCCACTTAGCCAATTTTATGTCAATGCCACGTCATTATGCCTCCAATAAAAGCAACCTGTTATTTCTCTTTCTTGGAAACGGTGTACTTTTCCAATTATTCAAACACAAAACGAATATCCTTAATGTTGCTTCTTGAAAGTATTGCTACGGAAAGCATGAACAATTCTTTAGAAGCGAATTGGTACTAGTTTCCGTGTCACAAGAATTTTAATGGGATTTTGATGACTTTACTTCTCATGCCTCCGAGACTTTTTATAACCGAGTTATCTTCTTCCCTTTTAGCATTTAGGGATTTGTCTACAAGAAAAGCAAAGAAAAGTAGCTAACCAGTGTGAACTGAGCACTGACGCTAAACTCTGATAGACCGAGACTACCTTAATCGTACCAAAAAAGATTTGAGACCTTGGCGGATCTAGACGCTAATTCTAAACGCTAGTAGAGGTTAGTAGCCCCTAAGCACGCATAGCCTCATACTCCAGTTTTTGCATGACCCGATCTAACCATTAACTTTGAACTCCCAACGAGCTGAGTTAGGTCTTGACGCTGACTCGGAACTACACATGGGTATAGGCCGATATAGTGCTGCCTTTGAACTCTATAGCAATCTAGATATAGGTGAAGCTGATGGATGACAATTAACTAATCAAATTGCTGACTTCAAACACGGGGACCCCTGGGTGGAACTGAAATTTGCATGTGAATTTCGCAAGAGCTTTACGTAGCTTCTTTCATTTGATTCTTGAATGTAAAAGAATCAAGACAAATCCTAACTACAATAGTACAAAAAACTGTCTCAAACTACCTACTCTATAGCTAATCTACCCGCTATCCCTGAGGTCTATGTGGTTCTTAGGATACGTCACTGCAGTCATGGAGCTCTTCAAAACCCTAGAGTCTGGTCTAATCGTTGGGGTTTTACAAAGCATCAGAAGGGTGTCATAGACCCCTAGAGTCTGGTCTCACCGTTGGCGTTTAACAAAGCATTAGAAGGATGGCACAGAGCCCTGGAGTCTAATCTATTCCTTGGCGTTTCACAATGCATTAGAAGGGTGTCATTTCCGACTCAAAACACCACGAGGCCCTAGTTGGCAGAAACTGGAGACTACATAACATTACAAAACAAAAGGAAGATGGAACTTCATATATTAATAGCTACGCAGACCAAAGCGAAAGTTCTCCCACTTTACTACGTGTTCGCATTATTGTTAAAAATATGAGCCATTGTTAGAGGAAAGCAACCTTCAGTCGTGAACAACTCAGGCTTGAGCTGAAAGACGAACGTGGAACAAGGAAAGTGATTGTATCTTGAGACCAGTAGTGAGTCCTGCTTGAGACGGACAGCCTCCGAAGCATAATTTATTTTTTAAGCAGACGTGGCAATCCTAGAGCACAAAAACATGATTATGAAAATTGGATAGCCTAGTTATTATTTATTTCGTGATATTATATATATACATGTATATAATTACACAAATATATATATACTCTGAATATATATGTATATACTTACAGACATACATACATGCATACCAAACGCATAATTCTAACAGGAAAGCATATTCATACAGGAACACTTACACATTGGTATAAATAGTGCACACAGAGAGAGAGAGAGAGAGAGAGAGAGAGAGAAACAATGTAATAAATCATCGCTTCCTTTGAAGACCTAACTTTTTTTTTTTTTTTTTTTTGATGCTGCTGGAATGTCCGGGGGTATGTATCTTAGAACATAGAAACATTGTAGGAAATGTCAGCCAGCGAGACCGGAAGACCTCCGGCGGAAAAAGAGGCAGTTCGGTGAAAAATGTCGAAATGAAGGAAGGAGGCAAATATGGTCAAATTGAAGCTCCTGATTAGTTGTGAGTTTGTACAGCCTTTTTATTTCCTTGTTAGTTGTGTATTTTCTTCTTAATTGTGAATTTGTATGGAAATGTGTATTGTTTTATTAGTTGTGTATTTTTTTAGTTGTGAATTTGTATAATGCTCAATTAGTTGTGGTGTATTTCCTTCTTAGATGTGAATTTGTATAATTCTTTATTAATTGTGGTGTATTTCCTTCTTAGTTGTGAATTTGTATATTGCTTTATTAGTTGTGTGTATTTCCTTCTTAGTTATGAATTTGTATATTGCTTTATTAGTTGTGTGTATTTCCTTCTTAGTTATGAATTTGTATATTGCTTTATTAGTTGTGTGTATTTCCTTCTTAGTTATGAATTTGTATATTGCTTTATTAGTTGTGTGTATTTCCTTCCTAGTTGTGAACTTGTATATTGCTTTATTAGTTGGGTGTATTTCCTTCTTAGTTGACAATTTGTATAATGCTTTATTAGTCGCGTGCATTGCCTACTTAGTTGTGATTTGTATAGAAATGTGTCTTACTTTATTAGCTGTGTGTATTTCCTTTATAGTTGGGAACTTGTATATTGCCTTATTAGTGCTATTTCCTTCTTAGTTGTGAATTTGTATATTGCTTTATTAGTTGCACATATTTCCTTCTTAGTTGTGAATTTGTGTATAAATGAGCATTGCTTTACTAGTTGTGTGTATTGCTCGTTAATTGTGGGTTTTCTTCTTAGTTGTGAATTTGTATATTGCTTTATTGGTTATGTGTATTTCCTTCTTAGTTGTGAATTTGTATAATGCTTTATTAGTTTTGTGTATTTCTTTCTTAGTTGTGAATTTGTATGTTACTTTATTAGTTGTGTGTGTTTCCTTCTTAGTTGTGAATTTGCATGTTATTTCATCAGTTGTGTGTATTTCTTTCTTAGTTGTGAATTTGTATATTGCTTTACTAGTTGTGTGTATTTCCTTCTTAGTTGTGATTTTGTTTGTTACTTTATTAGCTGTGTGTATTTCCTTCTTAGTTATGAATTTGTATAATGCTTTATTAGTTGTGTGTACATCCTTCTTAGTAGTGAATTTGTATGTTACTTCATTAGTTGTGAGTATTTCCTTCTTAGTTGTGAATTTGTATATTGCTTTATTAGTTGTGTGTATATCCTTAGTTGTGAATGTTACTTCATTAGTTGTGTGTATTTCCTTCTTAGTTGTGAATCTGTATATTGCTATGTTAATTGTGTGAATTTCCTTCTTAGTTGTGAATTTGTACAATGCTTCATTAGTTGTGTGTATTGCCTTCTTAGTTGTGAATTTGTATATTGCTTTATTAGTTGTGTGTATATCCTTCTTAGTTGTCAATTTGTAGGTTACTTCATTAGTTGTGTGTAGTTCCTTCTTTGTTGTGAATTTTTATATTGCTTTATTAGTTGTGTGTATATCCGTCTTAGTTGTGAATTTGTAAGTTACTTCATTAGTTGTGTGTATTTCCTTCTTAGTTGTGAATTTGTATATTGCTTTATTAGTTGTATTTCCTTCTTAGTTGTGAATTTGTATATTACTTTATTAGTTGTGTGTATATCCTTCTTATTGTGAATTTGTATGTTACTTCATCAGTTGTGTGTATTTCCGTCTTAGTTTTGAATTTGTATGTTACTTTTTTAGTTGTGTGTGTTTCCTTCTTAGTTGTGAATTTGTATATTGCTTTGTTAATTGTGTGTCTCCTTCTTAGTTACAAATTTGTATACTGCTCTATCAGTGGTTTGTATTTCCTTCTATGTTGTGATTTGTATGGAAATGTGTTTGTTGCTCTATTAGTTGTGTGTATTTCCTTCTTAGTAGTGAATTTGCACAGAAGTGTGTATTACTTTATTAGCTGTATTTCCTTCTTAGTTGTTTATTTGTATAGGAATGTGTACTGTAATATTTATTAGTTTTGTGCATTACTTTATCAGTTGTGTGTATTTCCTTCTGAGTTGTGAATGTGTATAGCCTGTGTATTTCCTTATTGGTTCTGAATATGTATACCCTGTGTATTTCTGTGCTTCCATGCTTGACATTTTTGGTAAGGCATTACGACTGTCAATGTGGAAGAAGTCTGAACAAGAGAGAGAGAGAGAGAGAGAGAGAGAGAGAGAGTGCGTGTGTGTTTTGGGTAACATTTTGTAATCGTCAAATGAGGGAGAAGTCGAAAAATAAGAAGAGAGAGAGAGAGAGAGAGAGAGAGAGAGAGAGAGAGAGAGAGAGAGAGAGTTTGATATGTTGCAGCTGTCAGATGTCGGAAAATAAGAGAGAGAAAGAGATGTCATTTTTGGTTAGAGGTTGCGATTTTCAATTATGGAATAAGTCGAAAAATGATGAGGAGATGATACGTGTATGTGTGTGTAAGGGAGAGGGAGAGGGAGAGAGAGAGAGAGAGAGGAGTGTAAGCACAAGCAATATTCGAGGCAAAAAACTGAGACGTTTCGTCCACGGAGTCCGCGGAGGTATTTAGCAATTACGGAGCATTATACTTGTAATTCCCTTTATTGCATTACTGAAACCATCAAAGTAACGAGACCTTTATTGATCGTGAATTGGAATACATATACGATTTAGGCCAAAGGTCAAGTACTAGGATCTATGAGGTCATTCAGCGCCGAGAACAATGTTGAAACAATTGATGAGAAGGGGTGGAAAGTAAGACGGAAGACAGAGAATATGAACGGAGATACAGTAAAAGGAATGAAAGGGTTGCAGCTAGGTGCCTATGGGACGCTGCAAAGAACCTTGAGTAATGCCTGCAGTGCACCGCGTAAGGTGAACTGATGGCACTAGCCCCCTACGGCGTATTGATCGTGAAATGTCCTGGTGATGAGGAATTGTCAATTTGAGAGGTTTAGAATTTTTTCATTATTAATGTTTCGAATAATAATCATCTCCACTCGATACGGGATGGTACAGTACCTGATAATGCAAAAAAAAAAAGATTAATTGGAAAATTTCTAAGGCAAATTTTAGGGATTACAGTATATGCTGATTGGCTGATCCACACGTATGTATGTATATATGTATGTACGTATACTTAAATTAATGGAGTATGTCTTACTATAATGACCTAGGTGATACAATGCTTGATTCGTTTTTCTTTCTTACATGTATGATCCTAAAATTAATTTTTGTCATTCTCATATATATAAATATATATATATATATATATATATATATATATATATATATATATATATATATATATATACACACATACATATACGAGTATACCCATCTTTATATGCAAGTGTAATATACAGCAAGTACAGCATATGTATACATGATAAATGATATATAAAATAAGCTATAGCCTTCATAGAAAACAGCATGCAAGCAATCCCCACCAATCCCTATCACCCTCCCCAAAAAAGCGCCCTTCCCCCAACAACAACATCAAATAACTAATAAGATACTGTAAACAACGGGGGTTGGGAATTTAAGGGTGAACCCCCCTTTCGCTTTTATTAATCCTATCATAGGCTTTATAAAAATCCTTTTTATATTTATATGCCATTTTTTAAACAGAAGTTAATGTAATTTAACTTAGTTTTTGTTCATATATTATTATTATTATTATTATTATTATTATTATTATTATTATTATTATTATTATTATTTTATTTTATTTTTATTTTTTGTCGCAGTCATCCTATTCGACTGGGTGGTTTTTATAGTGTGGGGTTCCGGGTTGGATCCTGCCTCCTTAGGAATCCATCACTTTTCTCACTATGTGCGTTGTTTCTAGTAGCACACTCGTCTGCATGAGTCCCGGAGCTACTTCGGCATCTAGTTTTTCCTGATTCCTTCTCAGGGATCTTGGGATCGTGCCTAGTGTTCCTATGGTTATGGGTACAGTTTCCACTGGCATATTCCGCATCCTTCTTATTTCAGTTTTCAGGTCTTGATCTTATCAATCTTTTCTCTTTCTTTCTCATCTACTCTGGTGTCCCATGGTATTGCGACCTCAATGAGTGATACTTTCTTCTTGATTTTGTCAATCAGCGTCACGTCTGGTCTATTGGCACGTATCGCCCTATCTGTTCTGATATCATAGTCCCAGAGTATCTTTGCCTGATCGTTTTCTATCACTCCCTCAGGTTGGTGTGCGTAACACTTATTACTGCAAGCTAGCTGGTGTTTCTTGCACATGCTCCTCCAGTGGAGGGCTTTTGCTACTGAATCATGCCTCTTTTTGTACTGGTTCTGTGCAAGCGCCGGACATTCACTTGCTATGTGGTTTACGGTCCCGTCTTTCATATTACACTTCCTGCATATGGGTGAGATGTTATTTCCATCTGTTGTTCTTTGGATATACCTGGTTCTTAGGGCCTGATCTTGTGCCGCTGTTAGCATTCCTTCTGTTTCCTTCTTGAGTTCTCCACTCTGTAGCCACTGCCATGTTTCATCGTTGGCCAGCTCTTTTGTGTCTTATGTACTGTCCGTGCATTGGTTTGTTATACCATTCCTCTGTTCTGTTTTTCATTCTCCTTTCTCAGTATATTTCTAGGTCTTCATCTATTTTTATCAGTACTTCTTCCCATGCACTCCTTAGCCACTCGTCTTCACTGGTTTTCAGATATTGCCCCAGTGCTCTGCTCTCGATGTTGACGCAGTTCAATGTGCTTAGTAGCCCTCTCCCCCGTTTCCTTTCGTGTTATGTATAGTCTGTCTGTACTTGCTCTGGGGTGTAGTGCTTTGTGTATAGTCATGTGTTTTCTACTTTTCTGGTCTATACTGCGGAGTTCAGACTTTGTCCACTCCACTCCTGCGCCGTATCTGACTACTGGTACTGCCCGTGTATTTATGGCTTTCGTCATGTTTCCGGCGTTGAGTTTTGACTTGAGTATCGCCGTAAGTCTCTGCATATATTCTTTCCTGATCGTGTTCTTCATCTCTTGGTGTTTTATATCCTCTCCTTCTATTGTTCCCAGATATTTGTATCCTGTCTCATCTATGTGTTTGATGCTATTCCCGTCGGGGAGCTTTATCCCTTCAGTCCCTGTTACTTTGCCTTTTTGTATGTTGACCAAGACGGATTTTTCTATTCCAAACTACATTCTGATGTCCCCAGACACAATCCTTACAGTCTGGATTAGGGTATCCATTTCCTTGATGCTCTTACCATACAGCTTGACGTCATCCATGAACATCAGATGGTTAATTCTGTTGCCTCCTTTCTTGAGTTGGTACCCAGCATCCATCTTCTGGGGTACTTTTGCCATGGGAATCATGGTTACTACAAAGAGTAGTAGGGACAGTGAGTCGCCTTAAAAGATCCCTCTCCTGATGTTAACCTCTGCTAGTCTTTTCCCAGTGCTTGTAAGTTCTGTATTCCAGTTGCGCATTGTGTTGTTAGGAAGCTGATGGTGTTTTCCTCTGACCCATATATTTTCAGGCATTCTATTAGCCACGTGTGTGGTATCATGTCGAAGGCTTTCTTGTAATCAATCCATGCCATGCTTAGGTTGGTTCTCCTTCTCTTACTATTCTCCATTACCATTTTGTCTATTAGGAGCTGCTCTTTTGTGCCCCTACACTTCCTTCTTCAGCCTTCCTGTAGGTGGGGGATGGTGTTTGTATCCTCTAGGTAGTTGTATAGCCTTTCACTGATGATACCTGTTGGTAACTTCCACATTATTGGTAGGCAGGTGATAGGCCTGTAGTTACTTGCTATATTTCTCTTGTTCTTGTCTTTCTGTACTAAGGATGTCCTCCCTGTGGTCATCCATTTGGGCGCATGGTGGTTTGTGATACAATCCTGGAGTTGTTCTGCTATTCGTGGGTGTAGGGCCTTGAAGTTCTTGAGCCAGTATCGACGGACTTCATCGGGACGTGGGGCTTTCCAGTTGGGTATTTTCTTTAGTTGGTGTCTGATTGTGTCTGTCGTGATCTCTGTGAATCTTTGTTTTATTCTCCCCATTTCTTCTGCCTTGATTTCCTGGAGCCATGTTGTATGTTTGTTGTGTGATATCGGATTGCTCCACATGTTTTCCCAGAGTCTCTTACTTGGTTCGGCCTCAGGAATTTCCTGGTGGTTGTCTTCTCCCCTTAGTTGTCTGTATAGTCTTTTCTGGTTGGTTCCGAAGAGTTTATTCTGTTGATGTCCTTTATTCCTGTTCATGTACCGTTGGATCTTATGTGCTTTGGCTTTAAGCCTCTGTTTTATATCTTCTATTGTGTTGTTTAGTCCCGTCTCCTGTACTTTGTATTTATCATTCAGTTCCTCTCTTGTTTTCTTGCTTCTTATCTTCTTTTCTGCCAATCTCTTTCAGTTTACTCAAGTCAGATCTTTTCCAAGGCGGTTGCTGTTTTGGTTTCTGTTGGGTTGGTTGTGATGGTGGTGTTGGTGTTTGTATCCCCATGAGTTCTGCGACTAGTCTTGCTCCTGAATATGCCAGGTTATTTGTTTCTGTGATACTGGTGGTGTGGATTAGTCTCATTATTTCATTAACTTCAAAATTAAAAGGTTATATACCATTTTTTACAGAGAAGTTAACGTAATTCAACTTAGAGTTTGTTCACATTATTATTATTATTACTGAAAAAAATATTAAAAATAAAAAGGTCATTAGCTGGTAAAGTAAGCCTCTACAGAATAGATCGTGTAAGAGAGAGAGAGAGAGAGAGAGAGAGAGAGAGAATTAAAAACATAAAAAGTTTGTAGCTGGCCTTCAACCCTATAGAGAGAGAGAGAGAGAGAGAGAGAGAGAGAGAGAGAGAGAGAGAGAGAGAGAGAGAGAGAGAGAATTAAAAACATAAAAAGTTTGTAGCTGGCTTTCAACCCTAGAGAGAGAGAGAGAGAGAGAGAGAGAGAGAGAGAGGCACCTTAAATGACCCAGGAATACGTAAGAAGATAGAGAGTTCGGCTTTGCCATTGGCCACCGAAGTTCTTATTCCCATCGTAACTTTTCCTCAGTGGGTTAGTCGACCTTTGAATACTGTCAGTGGTATGATGTTGAGTATCGCCAATTTTACAATAAATTAACCTTTTAGATTTATATTATTGGCATCACATCCAGTCTTCCTTATAATACTGTTATTCTCCGATTTTTCTTTTGTCTCAACTTATTATTTACCTTTCCTACCTTTCCTTACTTCTCTACGTCCTTACCATAATTATATTCAGTTTGATGTGGCTTTTTTCAACAATGTTTAATTCCTTCAGCAAGTTAATTTGTCCCATCAGAATACTTACCTAGTCTGGGTCTAACCTACAAAATCGAAAATCAATCTGCTTCTTAACTAACTTCTGTACATCTTTTTTTTTTTTTACAATGTCTTCCTGATTATAATGACATTCCAATTCAACTTGATATTTATCTGAAAATCTCCTTCTCTCATAGGAGTCTTTTTTTTCACAAATTTATTTCTTGAAACTACGTAAATTGCCGTAGAATAGAATACCCTTCAGCCCTACGCCTAGTGATGTACAATTTTGATAATCTCCCAATATATTTACCAACTCTCCCCATCCCCCTCCCCACACCTATATTTCCTACGGCTTGCAAATACCCAAAATATTTCAGAATGAGGCCAAAGATCAAGCACTGAGACCTATGAGGTTATTCAGCGCTGAAAGGGAAATTGAGGGTAAAAATGTTTTAAAACTGTAACAGGAGGAAACCCTCGCAGTTGCACTATGAAACAATTGTTAGGAGAGGGGTGGAAAGTAAGATGGAAGAAAGATAATATGGACGGAGGTTCAGTAAAAGGAATGAAAGGAGTTGCAGCTAGGGGCCGAAGGGACGCTGCAAAGAAACGTAAGTAATGCCTAGAGTGCACCGCGTGAGGTGCACTGATGGTACTAACCCTCTTCCACGGGAATTCATATATTTCTGAATGGGCAGATCATACATAGTCATTTCTTTGTACTGGTATCTGTTTTTGCATGTACAAAGGATTAAACCTAACCCAGGGGAAGATTTCTTTTATATGAAGCGAGTGAGAGGCTTGCAACCTCACGACGTGCACTGATAACATACATCTACCGTTCCTGTATTCTAATCAGAATCAATCTCTGAATTTCTAGCATAGTCTCCACTTCATAATTTGTTTAATATTCCTCATGTTACACATTTCTTTTATCAGCTTTCCTTTAATTTCACTGATAATATAATGCAGTAAACCTCAAAATCAACTCCCAAATTCCCTCGTGGTATTTCCCTCAACCTCCTTAGCAGACTGAAAATTCTGTTTCTCTTTATTAAGCGAAGGGATCTAAAACGGACAAATCAGTCTATTTCAGGCTGGCCTGGCTTCCGAATAAAACATAAATAACGGCGAACCCCAAACTTGGTAAGTTACGACAACCCTTCACGTCTAAACTTGAGGATTCGTTTCCTCCAGTGTACCCAGAGTCATCATCAAGAAGTTTAAGAAGTGGGTCTAATCGCCACTTGCGAAGAAAAAAAATCTTTTGACATACTTTAGTGTGTTTTATGAACGTCAGTTAGATAAAGTTTTTTTTATTAGCGTAGGAATACTCGAGAAATAAGTAAGTTTTTATGAATGTCAGTTAGTTTTAAGAATTTTTGACGTAGGAATACTCTAGAAATACGTTAAGTGCTGAAAACCATAGAGGATAGTCCATAACGGTACAAAATCACCAGTACCTGCCTAAATGAAGGAATGATTACTGAATAAACCAACAGGTCACCTAATAAGAACGACATTTGACATATTCATACTAAACTGCGCAAACCCCAAACCACGATCATGCCGAAAGCTTAAAATAAAGGGGAAAAAATCTGGCCATGGAGTAGTTATTGGAGTTCGAATAAGGGAGAGACGGTAGTTGTGTGCAAAGCGTCCTGTTGCTATGGTAACCAACCCACGCATGTACAACATTGTTTACATTATCGATGGGCGAGAAGAGAACCGTACTGCCAGCATTTGGAGTCTGGTCGTCGTATTTTGTTGGCTTCGTGTTTACATAGACACCAGGAGGAAAGTAGAGAGAGAGAGAGAATCTTAACATGAATCCCCCAGCATTACCGTCCCTGTTCACTGGGAAAATCTCAGATTTGTGGTTCCTCTAACGTAGGTTTCGAAGTGTTCAAGCGTTGAATACTTTTGACAACGTCGTCGTGCTGTACAATATATATATATATATATATATATATATATATATATATATATATATATATATATATATATATATATACATATACCGTATATAATTAGTGTCCATTCCTGTGAACTTACCTAAAATGTTTTCTTGGATTAGAATACACACAGCTGGAGAGAGAGAGAGAGAATTAGTGTAAAGAGTTCTCAATAGAGAAACCTAGCATTCCTATGTTGCCTGTTGTGAAGCAATGAATTCCTCGAAAATCTCTGTACAGTAGGCTGTCGGCTTATCAGATGCTTCAAGGGCCTAGCCTTCTGAGGAGCTGCGAAATCTGATAAGCAACAGAAGCCCTATAGTGGCGCCTACGTTTGGACATTCAAAATATCCCACAACCAAGATATATACCACTTAATTTCTAGCCTAAGCTTACCTGAACTCTACACTTATCATCTAATTTAAAAGAACTAAGCGTAAAACATTCCGTCCAAAAATATGACCAAGGAAAAACCCACTATACTACTGTATCTGATCAGTGAAAGGTTTGATAACCTGAGGATGAATAAGCTACAAAATCTTATAATCGGCTGCATGGTCTCCACGACGAAATATCAAAGCTAGTCAAGTGGAAGTTCTTGGTTAATACCAGTCTTTACCAAAGTTTCATTAAAATCCGTTCTTTCACTCTCGAAATATTTTATAAATATGCAGATTAACAATGGCGAGAACATTATGTCTAGACAACTAGGGTAGTCAAGTCTCATTGTAAAAAACAGCAAACTGTGGACTGAATATGTGAAGAACAGCAAATAAAATGCTTTCCGAAATCACTGCTCCCTGACGATAATTGCTCGAAACAACTATGGCTCCCTCTTCTGTAACTGGCCGGGTGTAGAAGTAGGTATATGGCAGGAATATGACCTGAAAATAAACTCAGCGGTTCACTATCTTTCTCTGTAACAAGACTTGTATCTGGAATATGTCCTGCGAACAAGAGCAGCCTCTCTCTCTCTCTCACGCACACACACACAAGTATCATTTCTTTCTCATTTTCAGATTTATTCCATATTTGACAATCGTAACTTCTAACCAGAAATGACATATCTCTCCCTGGCCATTTTTAAGGCAGAGGTATATGTACAACAGTGAATATTCCATATCACTGCCAGTGTAACAAAGATTCAATTAAGAACAAAATAAAGGAAAAAACAGATAAGAAACGAACGTGTCTCTAGACCGATGATAGCTTGGCTAAATGCATGCGAATGAGGACGTTAATCTGACGACAGTGGAGATAAGCTGCAAAGGATGAGGAAAGCTGAAGGGGGTCTCATTTCTGGCAGTAAGACCAGGCAATTTATCCAGGGTATTAAATATCCAAATGTGGTAACAAATATAAACAAATAAATGTAAATACAAATGTTATTTATGGATTTCTATAGAATGACATTAAGAGATCGTGTAATAATAATAATAATAATAATAATAATAATAATAATAATAATAATAATAATAATAATAATAATAATAATGCAGAGCTTTTAAAACCAACTCTCAAGAATATGATCAGCTATTATGGTATTCCGGAAGGGAAAAAAGTACCATATATACATGTGTGTGTGAGTATACTTACAAATATATACAGGGTATATATATATACAGATATATATATATACACAGAAAATCATAATAATATATATATATATATATATATATATATATATATATATATATATATATATACACAGAAAAGGTTATGATTTATTACCAACACAACAACTGAAAATAAATTCCAGGAAACGAACAGACAAAAACAATGATAAATTGTCAGTTTTCTCAGTGGTTACAATTATTGTCCTCACACTGATTCAGGGCTCATGCTGTCCGCTGCTGAGCTACAAGGAAATATCATAGTATAAGTACCTGGCCCCTTTCATTACATAATCTTGAAGAATATTTCAGAGCTTGTGGAAGGCCTGATGGAAAAGATGATAAACACGCGATCTCGAAACACGGGGAGAAATTTCTCGAGATTCGGATCTCGGAGGGGAAGGCAATAACGTGCCCCTCGTACGCGGCTAATCTTTCTTCAAATCACTCGAGCAGAGCGGCCTTAGTCTCACGTGAATTCGGCTCGGCCATAAGGGAGGAATTGGCGGGGATGGAATCATATGACGACACATATTTTCAGAGGGGAATCTCAGTGAAATGGGAACACAGAAGAATGATTTCCCTGTATTCGTTTTTCAAGCAAATTTCTTCTTCCAAACGGTTCCTCTCTTGTTTTCCTTTACACCGCCAACACCCATCGAAGCCCGACTGAACTTTAAGCGTTTTCCTTTTTCACCAGTCTTTTACGCCTATTTGCCTTTGTGTAGCCATGGTGCCTTATTGGGTCTTTATCCAATATGCTCAGCCTCCCAAAACCTTATACACAGCGTAGGATGAGGAGATGGGGAGGGAGGTCCTGCTAAAGTAACCATAAAGCATCTAATACGGTAGCCGTGGTTCGGAAGAGATGAAGTATATGAAGCATGTGGATGAGTGCAATTCTTAAATTAGCTGGACTGTCCTGTGGAAATTTTAGAGGTCATAGATTAAATGGCAGCCTAGTTATTAAATCAATTTCCAGTCAGCCAACGACAAATCAACGCCAATACAAACACACTACATTCATCGCGTTGTTGTTCAGTTCGTTAGTGATTCGACACATCTTGGTCCGAAACACTCGGGTATTCGAAGCACGAAATGACTTCGCAAACTGGTCCGTACATCGTTCGTACTACTGGCCACGCTTTAGGGTTAAGACTTCCGGGCAGTACGTCGTGAATTTTAAACTTCAAACATAACCGGCTCAGCTTTAATGAAACCGCGGCGGGGCGCAAGAGCTTATGGTTTATAGAGGAGCGGTTGGATCCCCTTGTCAAATCATTAAGCTTAACGGTTACAGGATCGCCGGCTATTCCAAGCATTACGTCGAGAGGAGAGGCCTCATTATTCAAGGTTAGTTAATTGTGTGTCAAAGCATGTTACTAGAGAAAGAGAGAGAGATAACAGTACACTGCTGTACTGAACGAGAAGTTAGTATAAATTACTTACCAATGAAGGTTTTCTAAAAATAAAAATGTCTGTGCACGAGAAGTGTACACAGCTGTCTGCAGCTGGGCATGTACATAGTGGCTAGTTCCGGCTGCCAACAAATATGCATGTTATCAAACGCGAGTCATATGGAAGCTATCATGCTGTACAATTTCATTTTGGCCCCACTGGGCAGTTTATATTAATCGCAAATTTACATATTTACCCTCCCGCGAATGTTTCCATGCATATTCCCCCTTTTCTCTCGTCAAAAGTCTCGTCAATTTTGGCTGTAGAGTGATTGCTCTAAGTTTCAGTACCTTTAAACTCCTAAATTGTTTATTTGTACACTTTCGAGATTACTATAACCCAGGCCAATAAGCCTAAAGGTTTCAATGTCGTGTCCTATCGATCTGCCAGTCAACTGCGCGTCCGATTTCTTATCAGTACATTGTCACCTACCGGTCAACAGTATGTACGATCTGATAAGATAACATAGCATTTCTGAAAGGAACGTACCAAAAACTACCTGGAACCCCAACTTTAAGTGCAAATTCAATTAGAGGCACATTGTAATAAAAGTGTACTCGGAAGTGTTAGCCAAAAATAGTGCCGGTTTCACTTTGGCTAAGGCTACAACAACTGAAGCGCAAACAGTTTACCTTATTTTAGTTAGTTTCATCAACCGAGTTCTCATTACCTTGTCACTGTTCACATAACAAGCACAAAGCCTGACAGCAAATCGAGGCAGTCAACACATGCGTTAGTTACACACAAACTAAACGAACATACGAAAAATGCAAGGACGCTAGAACTGAATGAAAGTAATGACACTTAGAGGACAAAACGAAAGGAATCATATGATTGGTTAAGTGATGAAACCTTATGAAAGGATATTCGTCATTAGCTAATTGTAATGTTGTCGTTATGAAAAAGATCGAGAGAGCAGATCGTCAGCCTAAACACAACTTGCAGTACGGACTTGTACTGGAGGTACAGTAATTATAGGAAGCTTTTAAAATTATCATGGACGTTTCAAGAATATAGTTCCACAATGTGAAGCCAGATCGGATTTCAGTTGCAGAAAGATTAGCTGTATACGAACGCATTACGAAATACTATCGAGTTTGGGATGAAAGACAATATTGGGTAGATTTAAAAATACTTAGGAGATTCATCATCAGGAGTCTGGACAAAATTGGTACTTAGTTTTTCTTTATTTTTACGTTTATCATATGATATGCTATTTAATTATTGTAACCTTTTTATATATTTGTTTATTGTTTATTTATTTTGATTTATGTATCCATTTATTTATTTATCGATGACGGTTGCTTTCCAGTACAAGTCTCCATGTTTCAGTCCAGCTCAAAATCGAAAAGGGATATTTCTCAGTCATGCAACGGTATATTAACCATTCACTTCTCTATCTATCTATTAAGCTATCAACCTTCCCCATAAAGTTTTTGGAGGTCCTCCTATTAGCCCCACTTGGCTATCAGGCGAATCCATTTTTATTTTTAGGTTATACCTGAAGAATTTTGAATATACCGAGAGAATTTTGAAATTCATGATAAGGCATTAGTAATGCTGATATATGATAATCTGTTGTTATAAGGTATTCCAAACATTGCCAAAACCACATTAACGGTAGTTATAATTAAAATAGCCTATGAAGATTATTGGTAAATAAACGTCTAGAAAAATTAACTTTCAAAAAATCTTACTGATTTTGTCATAATGCTATATATATATATATATATATATATATATATATATATATATATATATATATATATATATATATATATATATATATATATATATATTGTACATACGAACCTGCTTTATATAAGGCATGCCAAACATTACCAAAAAACTCATTAACGATAACTATAATTATAATAGTCAGTGAAGATAATTGGTAACATATAAAAATGATCCCACTGGACCTAACGATAATTATAATTATAAAAATGAAGATAATCGGTAAATAAATAAACATAAAATTTAAAAATGATTCCATTGATCATTTTTTCCACGACAAAGGATAAAAAAAAAACTCTAATGACAACAAAATTTATTCGTTCATACATTTCCATCATTTATTGAATCGGGCAATCAGCGAACTGCGAAACGCTGATTTGGCTAAGCTGATGAGTTCAAATGAACCCCAATTAGCTGACTATTATCGAGAGCATTCTGCCTTTTGTTTCCTCGATTATAAAACAAAATAAAATAAGGGTTAGTTAAATTACTCCGCAACGCAGGCCTTATATATGCTCTGCCTATTCACTCTATCGGCTTTAGGCCTAATTATCACCCACTGGTACGTGCACCAGAGCACTAAACTTGGTTGCAAGTGGCAAGAATATTCGGTGTTTTTACATAGCGAGGAGTTCAACCCTACGCTTTGCCCCTCTCATTTAACTGGGCTTGGGAATACTAATCTCATTTCAACGTTCTATAACTCGAATCTTCAAATATTTCTTCATAACAGGCTAGTTTAGTTATGATTCTTCCCGCCGTAATCAACCAACTAGCAATTCTGAGCTAATGGAAGCCATCCATTCTATGTAAAAGTGAATTAGATTTGTCCAGCAAGCTAAAACTTTTTATCTGAGGGTGATATGTGTAATAAAATATCAAACATGTCACGTTCTCCTTTAAATAGGTAGAAACTTTTTTGAAGGGGGTTAAGAGTGACAAAGACAATTGTTAAAGGTTTTCAAACGTTTCACCTAGCGACTGGTAGAGGTTAACGGCAGTTAGGCTGCCAGGATGCTTCAGTATGTGAGTATTTATTTAATTGTCCTAAAAACAGATTAATGAACAAACAGTCAGATAAATCACAAAAGGAAGAGACGGCGGGTTTTCTCTCAGATCGAGGCTAGCCAACATAGCTAGCAAAGAGTCGTCGAAACTGAGGTAGTTCTTCGGCCGAGAAAAGCGATAAACAAACTAGACGTGACGAACAATCTCTCTGTGGCTGCAGTGTTGGTTGTGGCTGTGATGAGGTGAATCTTGACCTAACCATTACCTAACGCGCTGGATGGGTCACAATTGGAATAAGCATATTCGTGATGTTGACAGTGACCACGTGGGGTCGACAGGGCGCTTTGCAAAAACAAACCCCGGGGGGAAGTTCGTATAGGACGGACGCAAGGTAAGGAAAACATTTCAGTTTTAATTTGTATCTGGCAAGGTGAGGTAGACTGCCAAATAATCTCAAGTATAAGAAAAGACGTAACTAAGGAAGGAGCTTCTCAGACTTTCCTATTTGATCATTCCTGTTGCCTGAAAGGTTCTTTATCAAGTTCAACTTCGTCTTAGGCATTGCAGGGCGCGCGTACTATCTGCCAATTCCTTCGTATGACATTTCAGAAACGAGTAATTCTGTTTCTTCCACGGCGTTGTCAATATTCATCAGTGGGTTTATATCATATTCACTCCTGGTCACCCAATTACTGTATGAACATCGGTACGACAACCTCCAGCCAACCCAGATTTACCGTGCCTACCCGAACTGTTACGATTTTTTTTTTTTCACCAATTGACTAAATGTTTACCAAACCATAATTCAAGACTTCAGCTTTTGTGTTCATATCAGCAATTGCTGCTACTCACGCCAATTCTGCGACCAAAGCAGTGCTATTTCTCCAATTAACCCTTAGTATGAGGTCGTTCTGTGTCGCCCCAGCGATACTTTTGGCAAAGTGCAAATTGCATTCTATCGCTTTATGATTACCAGTACAGTACAGTTGCCACATTATGTCTTCAGCCAAGGGTAGACGTTCTTCAACGCTCATCTAACGACTTAATAAGTTACCTAGTTTAAAGGATGCTGCTAAACTCTCATTGCCTGAAAGGTTCGGCTGGAATCGCCAAAGTTAAGTGGATTAAAACACGAATATGTATTGATGACGCGCGTAGTTACTTTATAGATTGAAATAATTTCGTTTCGTGCTGCTGTGACAGAGAAAATGGTAATGATAGACTGTATTCAGCGATGCAAATAGTGGGATGAAGTTGGAACACTGTGCTTAAGTAAATTTCCTTTCTGAACGATGTGATGTTGCCTGTTTTCTCAAACAGATTTACGTTGTAATGAAATCAAAACAAATAAACTAAAGAAACACTCATTAATAATTTTAGGGGCACTTTATTCTTGCTGTGAAGATTAACAATAGAGTCTCCTCCATAAATGTGAGTTCAAATTCCCAGCCTCAATGTCTTTTCCTCTTATCAGCGTTAGACCAAATCGTTCCTCTCGTAAGAACAGGCCAGAGGGTCACAGAGTACAACAGTAACTCAAGACCAAAGATATCGGAAGACCCCGAAAGTTTATTTATAAATATATCTAAAGTGACAGATCTCCTCGAGCTCAGTGTCTCATGAAATCGTACCTTAGGTCAAGACATGCACGCGATCAAAACCTATGAATATATGAATGAGATTCGAATGGGGAGGATATAGAAAGGGCACTCCAGACGGGCGCAAACGGTTGGGTGATAAAGCAAACGCTGTTGGGGTTCGTTCCCTTGCTGTGGACTCTGGTGAAATTTTTAAGCAGCAGATAAATTGGTAGCATTTAAGTATTCAAACTGAATTTGTGTGCTTAACGTAAAAGTAGATTATGTTGAATGTTTTGTTGTAGTTCATGATCGGTTACGTCAAAATCCCAATGTGATGATATAGGCTTAATATATATAAATATAAACGCTGTTGGGGTTCGTTTCCTTGCTGTAGACTCTGACGAACTTTATAAGCACCAGATTAATTGATAGCATTTAAGTCGTAAAACTGAATGTGTGTACAGTAAAAGTAAATTATTTTAATGTACTGTAGTAATTCATGATCTTTACGTCAAAATTCCAGTATGTTGACATAGGCCTAATGTAAATAGAAACGCTGTTGGTTTTCGTTTCTTTGCTGTTGACTCTGATGAACTTCTAAGTGTCAGATAAATTAATAGTATTTAAGTCGTCAAACTGAACTGAATGAGTGTGCTCACAATAAAAGTAAACCATTTCGAATGTACTGTGGTAGTAATTCATGATCGTTTACATCAAACTTCCAGTGTGGTGACATACGCCTAATCAATATTATATATATATATATATATATATATATATATATATATATATATATATATATATATATAATAAAGATGTAAGTGTGTATGTGTGTGCATGTTCCAGCATAACTCTGAAACACATTGAGCAATTTCAACCAAACTTGGTACACATAAGACTCACTATCTGGGAAAGAATACTGTGGGGGTAAGACATCGCTGGCACCAAAGGGGGTGGGGTTGGGAAGGGGGTGACATGTAAAAAATAACTGAAAACGACAGATATCGGTGTCTAATCAATAGTTTTCGAGGTCGCTAAGATTAATAGTGACACATCTGATGCCCTCAAGTCCAAGTGCAGCCGCCGATAGGAAGGGGGGGAGAAGGGTTGGGAAGGGGGTGATGTAAAAATAACCAAAAACGACAGATATTAGTAACTAATCCGTAGTTTTTGAGGTCACTGAGATGAGTAGTGACACTCCTGATCCCATTTCAGTCCAAATTCAGCCCTGATAGGAAGGTGGGGTGGGAAGGGGGTGAAGTAAAAATAGCCAAAAACGACAAGTATAGTGTCTAATCCATAGTTTTCAAGGTCGCTGAGATGAATAGTGACACTCCTGATGCCCTTTCAGTCCAAGTTCAGACCCGATAGGAAGGAGGGCTAAGAAGGGGTGGGAAGGGGATGACACGTAAAAATAACCGAAAATGACAGATATTAGTGTCTAATCCACAGTTTTCAAGGTTGCCGAGATGAATAGTGACATTCCTGATGCCCTTTCAGCCCAAGTTCAGCCTATAGGAAGCAGGGTTGAGAAGGGGGTGACATGTAAAAATAACCAAAAATGACAGATATCGATGATTAATCCACAGTTTTCGAGGTCGCTGCAATGAATAGTGACACTCCCGATGTCCTTTAAGTACAGGTTCAGCCCCAACAGAAAGTAGGGGTTGAAAAGGGGTGGGAAGTGAGTGACTTGTAAAAATAACCAAAAACAGTGGATATTATGTCTAATCCATAGTTCTCAAGATTGCTGCAATGAATAGTGATACTCCTGATGTCCTTTAAGTCAAAGTTCAGCCCCGATAAGGAGGGTGAAATTACAGATATTAGTGTCTAATCCTTAGTTTTCAAGGCTGCTGAGGTTGATAGTGACACTCCTGATGTCCTTTAAGTCAAAGTTCAGCCCCGACAGGAATGGGGGGTGAGAAGGAGTGAAGTATAAAATGTCAAAAATGCTGGCAATGTAATTGAAGCAACTATCTTAACAGGAAAGGGAGAGAGAGTTTATCGGTTGTCATTCAGAGTTTTCCCAGGCAGCACTGGGTTGGTCAGCTATTATAAATATAAACGTTGTTGTGGTTCGTTTCCTTGCTGTGGACTCGGATGGACTTCTAAGTGGCAGATAAATTAATCGTATTTAACTTGTCAAACTGAACTGGTTCACGTCAAAATTCCAATGTGCTGACATGGATAGGCCTTATATAAGTAGCATTCTGGGATTCATGTGATATTCATAATCCAATTTTTTTGGCAGTTTGTTATTTATGTAATCATTCTTTAGTTCACAGCTACACTTTATATTAATTACCTTTTGCCTTTCAGAACAAATGTAATTAATACTGTATGCCATTCCTGGGTAGATAACTGATAACTGTTTGCTCCAGCACGTGAGTTCAAAATGAATTTTCCGAAAAACCTCAGGTTAGTGTCTGGTAATATATATATATATATATATATATATATATATATATATATATATATATATATATATATATATATATGTGTGTGTGTGTGTGTGTGTGTGTGTGTATGTATGTATGTATGTATGCGAGTTCGTGCGTATAGGGGGAGATAGAGAAAGAGACACCGAGAATAATGTCATATGTATAGGCCTAGACTTTTCCTATCTTCCATTTAGATTTAAATGTACCATTTCATAACGGTGGAAGTACAGCAACAGCAGAAAACGAAAATTAGTACGATCAAACTGCGTATTGTAGGTTGACTACTACTTACTACCTCCATTTCTGTCATTCGCATTCATATTTCTTATCATTCATACATCTACAAATGTACTAAGTTGTATGACGCCATCAGTCTTGTGCCATTCCCCCCGTGCACTGGACCATTGAGATTTATTGTGAGTTTCAGCGACTTCTTTCTCGTTTTCTTTTTAGCCAGAGGCATAGGTCTAACACTACCTTCTTTTATTTACCCGGTTTTGAGACAGACATGAGTGGTAAACTCTCAGTTGGACCACGCAGTTCACTTTGCCCATATACTCTTTAATTATTCCTGATGGTAATATAACTAGGAAGCAGCAGGATAATTTAGTACGAAGCTGATAAGTCGATACAGAATCCAATCTGTTTCACGACCACGGCTCTCCACCTCCACAGTGTTTTTCCATGCGGGGAAACAAAAGAGGAACGGCCCTAAACGACAGTCGGCTAATTAGAATTCACCGGTTTAGTCAAATCAGCGTTTCCCAATCCGCTAGCTGATTGCAACACGCAATAAATGATGATGATGATGATGAGATGCAGATCAGTTTTGCCATTATAAATTATCTTGAGTCATTATGGAGATTATTGGTCATAATTAACTCCTAGTAAATTGAATGGAACTGCGTTTTTTTAGTGTGTATTAATCGTTATAGTCTAAATTACCAAGTAATAGTATTTGCAATCATATTTGTCGCTGTGCCTCGGTAACGGCATCATGATTCTTTCATAGTGAGAATATTATCCTTTGTAATCCCAGCTGTTAGAGTGAGCGAGAGAAGAGGGGGAGAGAGAGAGAGAGAGAGAGAAAGGAGGGAGGGGGGTGAGAATGGGGTTGGAAGGTCATCTCTCAGTTGTGCTGGGGGTGTCAGGGAGTTAGCCTAATGCTAGGTATGTTTTAGTTACATTGGGTTAGGTTAGGTTATAAAATGTATCGATCTCCTTTGAAGGTCATATATTGTTTATGATTCCGTAATTGCGCTTGAATAATTCTTTAGGCGAAGTTCAAGTATTATCAAAATAATTACAAACTGAAGTTTCCTGAACGAAGGCTGATAAATATTACAATTACTGAGATACATTTCTAGCCTTCTCGTAATATCCACAGTGTGCCGTGCAAGACACCCTATAAGTGGTACCTCCTTGAAGAAAATGAGCGACCTCCCTCTTGAAAAAGGGAAGTTTGTAGAAACCAAAGATACGTTAATTCATTCATGCTTACATTTGGAGTCACAACAACAGCGGCTAGCTCAGAGGAATCAAGAAAAAAATTAAAAGCCTAGATGTAGATGGAAAGAACCTGTCACTTCGTAAGAAAAAGGTTATAGAAATCAGGGATCGATTGAACAGTTAATCTCCTAAATTTGTTACAATGAAATGAAAATTATTTGATGAACATTACTTAGAACAATGACAATTAGTTTTGACTTAGTAAAGGAGTGAGACAATTATTATGAACAATTTTGTTATGTGTATATATACATATACATATATATATATCTATATATATAAAAGTGAATGTTTGTATATTTGTTTGTTCACTATAGAAATACGAACCGCTTGACAGACCCGGACAAAATTTTGCGCACGGCCTCTGTCACCCCAGAAAGCTTTATAACTCAAAATTAAAGTCCTACCCCGTGACAGACATACAATCACAGACAAAACAAATGAAACTTTCGTTTTTAGTCCATCTTTTCTTCAGTAACGTTATGGGAGTCCCCAGTAGCTTGGGTGAAAATCTCCCACTTTTCTGTTGGTGACGTCATTAAACTCCTCCCACTGTAAACCCTCAGACTATGGTAGCCCAACAAATGCGAATTTCCTCATTAATTAGTTTCTTCTTCGTTCTTACCTTCGAACTTCGCTATAGCGACTGCTTCGTGTCGTTACAGTGAAGTATTTTGTTATAAAACCGGTTTGAATGAGGTCTGGAATAATCTAAATATCTTGGACACTCCAGCGTTGACAGTTGGAATTATCGTGCAAATTGGCAAAATACTGCACTGCATACGGAAGAAGAGTTTCTTGACGTTGCTTGGTACTGTTTACCTGGAAGATAATGACTGAAAATTCTAGATTAAAACTTTACAGGAATGTATATCATTACATTTGGAAATCTTTTCCGAAAGGCACTTGCAGAATTTACGTGTATGGAGGGTAAATGTATACGGTACAAATAAGTATTAAATTAAGAAATGGTAGCTTCTGCACTTCGGGGAATGTCGAAGTGCTGAAGTGCTCTCAGCTTACACAACACATCAATTTCGTACCTTTTGCTAATGTAATCATACACAGTAAAGAATAGTATTCCTGTCATTTACGATAATGAAATTATTGTTTATGTTTATATACCAGAATTATATATTCATTTCTCTCTTTTATCAGCACATATTTATTCAAAACAATAAATAACCAATTGCCTAACATTCTTCCAAGAAGGGAAAGATTTTGTTTGATTCATGATTACGTTGTTACCAAAGGTACAAATTGACCAAGTTTGTAGATGCCGTACAGACAGGCTTAGCGGTAATTTTTTTCCTAACGATCCGTGTAACTTTATACTTAATTCTATGTTAAGGAATTTTATGTCATTGTACGATAATGAGCGGTAATTTATTATGTTAAAAACGTCCCTGAAACCAATATAAAGAATACGTATCAAGAGTTGAAGTTAGCCGTTTAGGAAAGTGTTTTGCCACTTTTTTTCCCCTAATATGATGAGGGGATGGAAGGCTAACTGTTTCAGCAATTCACTTGATAATAGGAAAGAAGTAAAAAGGCGTAACAGAGTATAGACTAAATATTTCTTATAAAAGATGTTTATTCTCATACAATATTAATGGATGAGTTTAAATTAGAACTGAGGGGTTAGTTCAGCTTTTATGAATTGGACAGTGAAGTTTACTTTCATTATAGTAACACATATAAAAAGACATCATTGGCCTAGGCCTATACCAAATTGTCTGTATCACATGGAGATAGTGTTATATTTTTTTATTGTAAGATTTAGACTAATAACGGCCTACAGATAGCGTTGAAGGGTCGAAAAGTGAAATGAATAACGTCCATACATAACTTATTCATATTCTGATGAGAGAGTCTGAGATACTTCCCAGATGAAATACAGCGGCAAACTGTCACGAAATTGGCACTAACCTGTCCACACGTGCAATTTACCTGTTCGTTGGTCGAAATTATATGGGTAATACCATCAGTTCATCAGTTCATCCGTTCCGGTGAGCGGACTGTCTCCGCCCACAAACTGTTTTCTACACATAAATTTTAATGGCAATAGTTTCGATGAACTGACAGAAGAAATGACAGGTAAACTTGATCTTGAATACAGGGCCTAAGGTTGTTGAATTCTGTGATAGTGAATGGGTGTGTTGGGAGTGAGTGAGTGAGAGGAAAGGAAGAGAGGGGAGAAGGGATTTTAGGGAGGAAAGAGAAAGAGATAGTTTACTGAATGTCATTCAGTGTTTTTCCGGGCATCACCAGGTTGGTCAGCTAATCTTCTTCTTTTAACGTGCTTTTTTTTCCCATTTTTGTATGGGGTAAGCACGATGCTATATATATATATATATATATATATATATATATATATATATATATATATATATATATATATATATATATTATAAATATATACCCTGTTCGACCTCTCTTCCTTGATTTAGTAGAAATATACAAAAAGAAAGAACCAAAGCTTTTCTTTGTAAAGCAGTCTAGGGAGAGAAGCCAGCGAGCTGGGTTGTTTTTCCCAAAAACGCCAACTGTCAGAGGAGTTAGAAACTTTAGTTTAGAGGGATATTTGACAGGTAGGTTTTGCTAGGACCACCTTTAGCTAGATTGTACCTTAAGTTCACTTTTCAATGACCTTTGTACTGGCGAGTTTTTATCATTTTTCAGACGTTACCAGTGGGCCAGCCAAAGAGGTCCGGTGGGGGGGTGGAGTCTTTCAAGCAAGCACCCACGCCATTTTGACCCAGCCCGGCAGTCTGGAGGCCTCCTTCATTGAGAGCACAACTACCAGGCGTCTCCCACAGCCTCCCCCCCACCCTTTGTTCTTCCCCCTTTTGTTGAACAGCCGGGGAAATTGCCATTTTAATGGACCCAGGGCTTCTGATGCAATTGATCACTGCATGGTCAGAGCAACATCAACAGCACCTGTCAGCGATAGCTGAGCACTCCTGCACCATCAAGTACCTGAAGGGTTCAGCGAACACCGTGGCAGATGCACTATCGAGAAACTGCGTCAACACCATCCAGCTTGGGATAGCCTATCCCAAGATAGCAGACATACAGAAGGATGACGAGGGCCTGCAGCGACTGCGTTGGATCAACCTCGCCCCTATATGAAGCGACCTGTCAATCAACAGTGGAACAACGATCACCACCTGCGAAATGAGTATAGGATGCCCTCGCCCATACTTGCCAGAAGGCCTAAGAAGGAGAGCCTTAACTCTCGCCAACAGTCAATCCCACTCTTCGGGCGTATCAACCACCTGAACCATAGCAGAACGATACATATGATGGGGAATGAGGAAAGACAAAAAAAATGGACAAGAGAATGCATCCCATGCCAGATGTCAAAATTCACAAGACACGTGGAAAGCAGGATAGAAGAGGAAGAGTCAAAACAACGAACCACCGACTCGCCCACATACACGTTGACATAGTGGGACCCCTAACCCCGCCTCAGAGGGGTACAGATACCTGTTTACCATCATAGACAGGAACACAAGGTGGCCAGAAGCAATACCAATGTGAAAGCAGATGGTGGAGAGCTGTGTAAAATCCCCCGTAGATTGGGTCAGTAGGCACGGAGTCCCCCAGATCATCACCAGTGACAGAGGAGCCAACTTCACATCCGCCCTGTGGAATGTCCTTGCCAACAGTCTGGGGACGAAAATAATGCATATGATGGCCTACAACCTTGAAGCAAATGGCATCATCAAGAGACTGCACCGATTGCTAAAAACATCACTCACTGCCAGATGCCAGAGCAGGAGCTGGAGGAGGGAACTAACTTGGGTCCTACTGGCCGTGAGAACGATGCTGCACATAGCGATCAAGCGTTGATTTTGTCAGCAGACATCGTCCAATAGCAAACAAATCCAACATCGCCATCGACACCCGAAAAATGATAGAGAGAATAATGCCAGCAAAGACGACCTACCACACAAACAGAAAGGTGTACGTCCCCACGATCTGCAGAGTGTAAAATATGTGTTCGTATGGGTAGATGCACACAGACACGGCCCCCCCTCTCCCCAGCCTACTCAGGACCAAACTGCATCCTCCAGAGACGACCCAAGGCATACCAGATGACAGTAGACGGAAGAACAATGTGGGTTTCCATTGATCGTCTGAAACCCACATATATACAAGACACCGTCCTACAGCCATAGGCCTCTCCTGTGTGGGGGGAGTCCTGTAGCGCCCACATGTGCAGGCCTACACACACCTACTCTCAAAATCTCCTTTATCCTGCGATGACTAACCCACGAGAGAAACCATGCAGTCGAGAGAAACATAACTTCTCTCGTACATCTTTTGTACATTTATCTCCATTGTCCTTATTGTCATGATCTGTGTATTATTACCATTTCATGTATTGTTATGCCAGCTTTCCACCCATATATTATTTCTGTCCGTAAAGAAACACAGATGCTTGAATTTAATCACTTTCTCGAGCTACATTGCGGCTCGCACAAGCTACTGACCTGTGTGAAAGTTTTGTAAATAAATCAGTGAAAACTGTTGTCAAGGTATCTTACTCGTACCTCGCCTCACAATACTACGGAGGCCCCACTAACAACAGTCAAATAGATTTTAACAACAAAATAAGCTTCTGTACGATGAAAACATCCAAAAAGCTACAGAACACCTCAGGTCTAATAATCTTTTTATTTTCCATTATCCCAAATCCACCGGGAGCTTGCTCATTAACGTAGACTTGAATAAAAGAGGGGAAGAAGCTGGAGTTTACAAGATACCATGCAGCAATTGTAATGAGATTTATGTGGGAGAGACAGGTAGATCCATCTCACAAAGATTAACAAAGCACAAAAGATCAGTGCAGTATGCCTAAGAGATTTCGGGGATTTTCCTACATATTAGGGATAAAGGCCATACCACAAACTGGAGCGTGGCAGAGCTGGTTTTCAAAAGTAACTGTCTGTACAAAAGGAAGATGCTGGAATCTGCTATCATCAAACAAACCATTGGAAATTGGATGACATCGGTAATTTAATCCTCAGTCCTCCTCTCAAGCAGGCGTTCCAGAAAATACAGCCACTGGACTCATCTCCAGACGGGAGTTAATGAGGCTGAAAACACCAGGAATAGCTTAATTTCCATCCTTCCTAGGTCAACGGTCACCTGCATGCCAACAGCGACTTACTGTCACACCTACGTAGCCTTTGTATATACATATATATATATATATATATATATATATATATATATATATATATATATATATATATATATACATACACATACACACTCCTGTAACACATCATGTCCATATTTTACCAGTGAACAGGGCCACAGAAGTAAGTGCTCGAAATACATGGTTACATGGTGGCGACATTCAAATACTGTTTAATGGGGTTTTTATCCTCATATTATACTGTTGTATTACAGTAAAAGACAGTCATATATATATATATATATATATATATATATATATATATATATATATATATATATATATATAGTATATATATATATAATGTGTGTGTATGTATGTACGTATATAACCACGACTTCGTAAATTCTAGAATTCTTCACACATCTTGGATACGCTTGTCACTACAAAGCCTTAGACCCAAATGAAGGCTAACCTCACTCTAGACTTATTGGGTCTGTGTCGAACCCTACCACGGGCATGAAGAGTTTCTTCACTCGCTTCTTCATTTGAGTCTAAGGCTTGTAATGACGAACGCATTGTTAAAATAAATAATATATATATATATATATATATATATATATATATATATATATATATATATATATATATATATATATATATATGAAGAAATCGAGAAGTTAAACAAATTAAGAGGTCATTATGACTTACAAATAAATGTCTATCCGGCTAAAAATATGGCCAATAATACTTCAGCCACATACAAGATGGATTTTGTTGAAAATAATGAAAGAAATATATTTAAAGAAGCTTAAGGAAAGGAGAAACGAGAGGGAGAGGTATGAGAAGGAAGGAATAGAAGAAAGGAGAGGTATATGAAGAGAGGAGGAACTGGAAGAAGAGGAAGAAACACAAAGGAGAAGTGAAGAACAAAATAAAATGGGAAACAGGTAGGAAGGATACAAGGAGAGAGGAGAAACGGACAGGATAGAAATAAAAAGAAAAGAGAGACAGGTAGAAGGGATACAAGAAGAGAGGAGAAACGGACAGGAGAGCAATAAAAAGGGAGGAAACGGTCAGAAGAGATACAAATAGAGGAAAGAAACGTAGTCATAGGAAGATAGAAGAACGAAAAAGAGAAGAGAAGAGATAAAGGATGAATAATAGAAAAGCAAGGAGAAAACTGAGAAATTAATAGAATAGATAAGAAGCAAGAAGGAGAGAGAAACAAAAACACTAAAATAAAAAAAATGTAGAGGAATAATAAAAAGATGGAAGAATGGGGAAAGAGACATAAGAAAATATTGGGAGAAGGAAGAGGAGAGGTGCTTCCTTCTTTCTTCCCCGATCTCCATCCCCTCGAAGGGAGGAAAGAAGGAAGACTACCAATCTCCCAGGAGGAAATTTCTAGATGAATTCGCATTGACAGATGGCATTTTCCTCGGTGTCATCTGAAATCATATCTCAGGTAAAGATATGCACGCGCTCAAAATCTATGAATATATGAATAGGATCCGAAAAAGGGGAGGGGAGAGAGAGAGAGGGGGAGGTTTTTTGGGGTGGGTGGGAGAGTGTGGTTATTGGGGGAGGGAGGGGGTAGGGGTTGGGGAAGGTGACGTTTGTGAGCACTACTAGAGAAGGGCAGACTGGCAAGCTAAGGTTTAGAATCACGATTTTTCTTCTTTTCCGAAGTCGTTTTTGTCTTGCGTTTGACTCCAAGCATCCAAATCTGGACGGGAATGATGCGAGATGAAATGAGAATGAGTGGAAATGTAGTTTCTTGTGCTTCTTTTTCCCCTTATGCTAGTTTTCAGAAGCTTTTTATTTTCGGGTGGCGAAGGAATAGAAGAAAGGGATTCACTCGCATATGAAATCTTAGTTTGGGAGGGAGGGGTTTGATATGAAAAATAGCCTTCTCTCTCTCTCTCTCTCTCTCTCTCTCTCTCTCCCTTTTCTGTTTCTTCTTTTTGGTAAATTGTTACAGAAATTGTCCTTGTTATATCCGTAGGGGGATAGTCCCGCCAGTGCACCTTATGTGGTGCACTGTGGGCATTACTTCAGGTTCTTTGCAGCGTTCCTTCGGCCCCTAGCTGCAGCCTCTTTTATTTGTTTTTACTTTACCTCCGTTCATATTCTCTTTTTTTTTTCATTATACTTTCCACCCTCTCCTAACAATTGATTCCTAGTGCAACTGCGAGGGTTTTCCTCCTGTTACACCTTTCAAACCTTTTTATTCTCAATTTCCGTTTCAGCGCTGAATGACTTCAAAGGTTCCAGCGCTTGGCCTTAGGCCTAAATTCTATATTCTATTTCATTCTAGTCCTTGTTATCCATAACAGTTTCCGTCGATGTCCACTCACTTTCTTGTCCATTTAAGCGAATAGGCCTATCCACAGCATTCTTCTCACCTCGAAGCAACCCCCGCAGGAGAAGCAACAGATTTCTGTCAGAGGAATGAAGAGGGGAATCCGAGAAAGTAGCCGCTAGATGGAGCGCAGAAGTTGTTAGGACGGAAGCGCCGCTCCGCAGGGTAGAGATGAGTGGCGCACTGTGTATAGGAGAATGTGGATGTGATGCTTTGTGCATACAGCATTTGTAAAATAAAGTTAATAGTTAAGTGCTATCGTATTTTCACTCCACGATGTCCTAAACAACTGGCAAAAGAATTTTATCTGGCGCTGGATTATGTTTATATTTCTTATTACACTTGACAGTTTATAAGCTCTTTCTTAATGACCCAGCTGAATAAACTGTCACGTGTATAAAATATTCGTGGATTGCTTATACCCGTTCGTAAATATTATATGTTCTTCATGAAAATCCACCCTTTAGATGTAGTTGTAATTTAAGCTACTTTCATATACTGTATATGACCACATAATGTTACATCGTCAGTTAATATCGATTATGAGCTCGTTATTTGTTACGTTGAGTATAGTTTCAAGATAGGACAGCTGTTAGAAAACGACTAATATATAGTATTTAAATGACCGTGATAAGTATTGCCACGGAGCGGTAAGGATACTATTGTCTTAAATCCTGACATCCTACATTAGTAAATAAGTATTTCCCTAGTGATGAGGATGCTATTGTCTTATATCCTGACATCCTACATGAGAAAACACTATAGAGAACAATTCCTGCCTTATCTTGACAGTAATGGAAAGAATATGATAAATAAAAGTTTCGTATTACATTTGAAATGATCCTTCATCTACATTCTTAAAGAATAACCACCAGAACTAGATACTCAAGGTTCTTTGCAGAGCCCCCTTGGCCCCTAGCTATAATCCCTTTCATTCCCTTTACTGTATCTCCATTCATAGTCCTTCTTCCTTCTTACTTTCCATCCTCTTCCAACAATTGTTTCCTCGTGCATTGTGAGATTTTCCTCCTGTTACAACTTTGTAACCTTTTCCTCTCAATTTTCCTTTCAGCGCTGAATGACCTCATAGGCCCCAAAGCTTGGCCATAGGCCTGAATTGCATATTCTGTTCTATTCTACCAGACTTAGAGTATAGCTGAGAAAAGGTACTGAATATTCCGTTTGATCGTGCTCTTTAGAGAGGGGCTGAAATGTCAGAAATATACATTACATCATCATCAATATCATTAGGTTTCTGAGATTACTTCTTAACCTATTGAGGTGAATGAGTATATTGTACAGTGTACTGATATTTCCTCGCACCCGTGAGTCCATTAGACTAGTCGGGATGAAAGTTTCACCTCCCGTCCAGGACCATGCTTAATCTTCCTTTAGAATCTCGGCGAACAAAGGAGGAATTGTGAAGGAGGTTGTTTGAAAGTCTTCCACAGGCGGGAGAAACTCAAGCGCCGTGTACTTAGCCCTCAAGGCCATGCCGAAGAAACTCGAAACTTAAGTATGACATAAAATGTTGACGTTATATTTTCTTTCACGCGCCTCTATCGTTCTTCATTCTAGCGAGCTCATTCGAACGTTGCTCATGCTCTAAAATCTTAAATATAAATAAATTTCATCCTAGCGATAAGAAATTCCCCGTAGGTGAATTCTCCTTGGTGCACTGTACTCGTAGGTATTACCAAAGGTTGTTTGCAGCGTCCCTTCGGCCCTTAGCTGCACCTTCTTTGTTTCCTTTAACGTTACGTCCATTCTGCTTCCTTTCTTCAGCCTTTCTGTTCAGCCACTCTAATTCCTCTTTCTTTTCACTGTCTTATGCACTAAATGGCCGAAAGTTCCCCAGCGCTTGGCTTTATAGCCAAATTTTATTGAATCAAACGTTGCACTTAATTATAAATTAAACAGACGAAACAGAAAATGTCAAAGGTAAAGATATCTAATGCCTCATGGCACGAGAAATTCATATTGGCAAGTCTCTCAACTTCAAGACAGCAGAAAGTCACGTAGCAATAGCCACCCCCGACCTCCCCGCCTCGTAATGCCATTTAAAAACCGGACTAGTCAACACATGGCATTCCTATACCGTCCAATTTCCTTGAAGGCCCCCTGACTGACTTATCTAATGAACTGGCGTCACGTATTCAGATCCTTCTCGCAGCAACTTAACCTCTTGGTAGGGAGGGGCGATCATATTCAATGCCCTACCCAACACCGACCTCGAGTTGAAGTCTGGGTACTTCATCAGAGGGGCATTTAATGTCACTAGTAATGCTCTTGGGCTGGGCATGGTGCCCACAAGTCATACACTATAACCCCGAGTGACTTGTTGTTGTCGTTGCTTTAGTAATGCCCGCGTTAATAAAGTCTCTTAACTTCTCCAGTCTCATTTTTTCCTCTTATCGTTTCTGATCTCTGAAGGTGTCTTCCGTGATCAATACATGTCTAAATGCACGTATGTACGTGTATGTAACATGTACGTAACTTGCGGTATCACTGGGTGAATGACATTCCCCTGGCCCGGAGGGACGTTTGGCTCCTATTCCGTTGCCGTGACTGATGTTGATATATTTTGATGAATGTTGATTAATGTAGCGGGTGATGGCAACTGCCCACGAGTCTACATTATCGAGTCAGATAACTCTTTGAATGAGGAGGATCGTTTACTTACGTTCGTGATCATACTTTCGGAAAGAGGATCGTTTACTTGCTTTCGTGGTCATACTTTCGGAAAGAGGATCGTTTACTTGCTTTCGTGGTCATACTTTCGTAAAGAGGATCGTTTACTTGCGTTCGTGATCATGCTTTCGTAAAGCGGATCGACTTGCGTTCGTGATCGTTTCGTAAAAGCGGATCGTTGCGTTCGTGATCATGCTTTCGTAAAGCGGATCGTTTACTTGCGTTCGTGAAAAGCGGATCGTTTACGTGATCATGCTTTCGTAAAGCGGATCGTTTACTTTCGTGATCATACTTTCGTAAAGAGGATCGTTTACTTGCGTTCGTGATCATGCTTTCGTAAAGCGGATCGTTTACTTTCGTTCGTGATCATACTTTCGTAAAGCGGATCGTTTACTTGCGTTCGTGATCATGCTTTCGTAAAGCGGATCGTTTACTTGCGTTCGTGATCATGCTTTCGTAAAGCGGATCGATGCGTTCGTGATTACTTTCGTAAAGAGGATGCGTTCGTGATCATGCTTTCGTAAAGCGGATCGTTTACTTGCGTTCGTGATCATACTTTCGTAAAGCGGATCGTTTACTTGCGTTCGTGATTACTTTCGTAAAGCGGATCGTTGCGTTGATCATACTTTCGTAAAGCGGATCGTTTACTTGCGTTCGTGATCATACTTTAAAGCGGATCGTTTACTTGCGTTCGTGATCATACTTTCGGAAAGAGGATCGTTTACTTGCTTTCGTGGTCATACTTTCGGAAAGAGGATCGTTTACTTGCTTTCGTGGTCATACTTTCGTAAAGAGGATCGTTTACTTGCGTTCGTGATCATGCTTTCGTAAAGCGGATCGTTTACTTGCGTTCGTGATCATACTTTCGTAAAGCGGATCGTTTACTTGCGTTCGTGATCATGCTTTCGTAAAGCGGATCGTTTACTTGCGTTCGTGATCATGCTTTCGTAAAGCGGATCGTTTACTTGCGTTCGTGATCATGCTTTCGTAAAGAGGATCGTTTACTTGCGTTCGTGATCATGCTTTCGTAAAGCGGATCGTTTACTTGCGTTCGTGATCATACTTTCTTTGCGTTCGTGATCATACTTTCGTAAAGCGGATCGTTTACTTGCGTTCGTGATCATACTTTCGTAAAGAGGATCGTTTACTTGCGTTCGTGATCATGCTTTCGTAAAGCGGATCGTTTACTTGCGTTCGTGATCATACTTTCGTAAAGCGGATCGTTTACTTGCGTTCGTGATCATACTTTCGTAAAGCGGATCGTTTACTTGCGTTCGTGATCATACTTTCGTAAAGCGGATCGTTTACTTGCGTTCGTGATCATACTTTCGTAAAGCGGATCGTTTACTTGCGTTCGTGATCATACTTTCGTAAAGCGGATCGTTTACTTGCGTTCGTGATCATACTTTCGTAAAGCGGATCGTTTACTTGCGTTCGTGATCATACTTTCGTAAAGAGGATCGTTTACTTGCGTTCGTGATCATGCTTTCGTAAAGCGGATCGTTTACTTGCGTTCGTGATCATACTTTCGTAAAGCGGATCGTTTACTTGCGTTCGTGATCATGCTTTCGTAAAGCGGATCGTTTACTTGCGTTCGTGATCATGCTTTCGTAAAGCGGATCGTTTACTTGCGTTCGTGATCATACTTTCGTAAAGAGGATCGTTTACTTGCGTTCGTGATCATGCTTTCGTAAAGCGGATCGTTTACTTGCGTTCGTGATCATACGTAAAGCGGATCGTTTACTTGCGTTCGTGATCATGCTTTCGTAAAGCGGATCGTTTGCGTTCGTGATCATACTTTCGTAAAGCGGATCGTTTGCGTTCGTGATCATGCTTTCGTAAAGCGGATCGTTTACTTGCGTTCGTGATCATACTTTCGTAAAGAGGATCGTTTACTTGCGTTCGTGATCATGCTTTCGTAAAGCGGATCGTTTACTTGCGTTCGTGATCATACTTTCGTAAAGCGGATCGTTTACTTGCGTTCGTGATCATGCTTTCGTAAAGCGGATCGTTTACTTGCGTTCGTGATCATACTTTCGTAAAGCGGATCGTTTACTTGCGTTCGTGATCATGCTTTCGTAAAGCGGATCGTTTACTTGCGTTCGTGATCATACTTTCGTAAAGCGGATCGTTTACTTGCGTTCGTGATCATACTTTCGTATAAAAGCTTGAACGAAGAGGATCGTATACTTATGCTCGTGATCATATTTTTGTATAAAAGCTCGAACGAAGAAGATCGTATACTTACGTTCGTGATCATAGGCTACTTTCGTATAAAAGCTCGAACAAAGAGGATCGTATACTTACGTGTGCGATCATACTTTCGTATAAAAGCTCGAACGAAGAAGATCGTTTATTTACGTTCGTGGTTATACTTTCATATAAAAGCTCGAACGAAGAGGATCGTTTAGCTGCGTTCGTGAGAATGCTTCCTTTCGTAAACAAAGCCTTTTTTTCTCTTCATTTGTGAATCCCGGCTTATTCATCCTGTTTTGTTTGCTGACGTCATCGCCCCTGAGATTATAAGAATGAGAGCTGCAGTAATAAAATAAGTATTAAACCGATTGAAATAGTCTGAGACGAGACCTCTGGTATAATGTTTAAAATAAATGTTTCAGTTAAAACGTGATCGCCAGAGAATTATGTAACAACTTTATCATCTTGGCAAAACGAACTGTTGGAAGCCTTGCCAACAATTTGACAGTTGGTTCGGTCGTCAATTGAGGACTTTGACACGAGAGGTTGACGTACACACAAACACACACACACACATACAAACACACGTTCAAATATTCATGCTCGTATAATCTCGATGTATGCCACCGTCAATTCCTGACTCCTGTTGGATGTCTGAAAGGCGGTAATCGTAGCAGGTTTGGAACTCTACGATTTACTCTGCGTTTCCTGAAGAACTGGATTTCATTTATTCATGTTTGGCTTTATTTTCTGAAGTAGCAGAGCCGCGTTTGTCTCAGTATTTCCGCCTGAATATAACGAAAATATATAAATTGTTACTCACAAATATATCATTGAATTACTATAAATAAATTGTTTATCGTGGGAAAAATGCAGTGTCACATTCACAGAGCCACCAGAACTCCGATCACTGAAGATGAGTAATGCTGGGATTGATCATTGCATGGAGGGGTGACTATCTGAATGCCATGTTCATTGCAGCGATTGTGATTCTGCTGTGAGAGATGATGTCTTACATTTAGATGCAAGGTTCCAACTAAGTGAACGAGTGTTTTTATTGGTAGTGTACAATGTCATATTTTTCAGACAAAACATTTTATTCCCAAGGTTATCATTACATGCAAAACAGTGACATAAAATTACAATATCTCGAACACGAAAAAATACTCTAGAAATAACTGTTAAGTAACTTAATAAATATTTCATATTTATTAAGTTATTTTTAACAATGGTGCCATTTTATATGGCATGAATACTGATTTCTTTTGCATGGTGGTTTAGTATTATAAGCGAGGTTAAATCATCTATGTATCTGCTCAAAATTATTTCGGGTTTACAATTAATAGAAAATTTTGGATATGTTATCAGTTAAAAAGTTCACGATTTTCTAATTACTGCAAGTTGAGTTACAGAGGGCCTGTGTGTGTGTGTGTGTGTGTGTGTGTGTGTGTGTGTGTGTGTATACCTCGTCCCTATTTTGAAAAGAGTATTGTCCATTTAAAACTGAGGAGTACATTTATTTATTTTAAAATTCCTTTAATGTAGAGCCATAGTATTTCATGAAAATTTAAATAAGGAACGTATGGAACAAACAAAGCTGTTTTGGATATATACTATCAATAAGAAATGTCGCTACTCTTGAAGTGCATTTTCCTCGATCAAGTTCAGATGGGCAGAGCCCTTTTAAAACTCCACGGTATCACATACCCACAATTCACTAATCAACAGCAAGGTTCCTTGAAAATTAACTGAAAACATCTATTGATGTTTCTTTTTAATTTTTCCCTAAATTCCAGACCTGTGAGAGTTAAGAATGTTATTTGCCCAATTTGAATATCTATCCTTGTTGATAATATAATTTTTTTATGTTCTCACATTTTATCCCAGCTGTTTTCAAAACAATTAGAGTGGGAGCATATGTCACTGAGTATATTTTCTTCGTAAAAAATGGACACCCTACTTTTTTGTGCTGCTTAGGCATTAAACTTTACAAAAAATATGTCGTCAATTTTTCCCAAGCGGTTTCGTCCATTTTTGAGATCAAATTTGATTTTAGGATAAAAGTCAAAAGTCTCTAGGTATATACAGTAGATTAATTTCAGAAGACAACATTGTAAAAGCACTTCAAAATACTCAGTACAGTAACCTAGACACAAAAAACTTCAACAGACTAAGGTTTTATACCAAAATAACAGAGAAATATATTATATACGAGCATTCAGACCTCATGTGTGACTACTATTTCCATCCCTATAATCAAAACATACACACAGAACACATCTTAATCATAAAACAAGTTTTAAAGCAAAAAGACTATTATATGTAAAAGCCCTTGAAATGCTTGAAAACTCATATTTTCCTACTGCTTCCTTAATGTCAATATCTGGGCGTGTTCTGGCAGCTATAGTCATTCTGGCAAACAAAGAGCGATTTTATTTCAGTTCAATGGTTTTATTTCTCTGAATAATTGTCATTGTTTTAGCTGCAAACTTCCAACTTTTCAGCTTCTGTTTTGGCATCTTCTCCCATAAGCTAACTGGCCCATGTATCTTTTCCCTGACAAAGGAGCAATATGGATTCTTCTCTTTCTCTTCTCGTTGAAGAATATCCATCTGTACTGACCGTGGCATAACTGACTTCGTAATGATATTCAACAGTTGGTCACCCTGAATCTTAAATGGATTGGATTCTTTCAACACAGCTTTCAGTTGCTCTATTCTGGTGAAAACTCCCTCGGTTACACTCAATGAGACATCTCTGGGGCAATCAGGAAAAAAGTGTTTCATGATGGTCCAAGAACTTTCATTTTCGGGACTGCTCTGAGTCAACACCAACACTGTAAATGGTACCCAGTTTTCTGTTCGCACAGAAATTACCATTTGTGAATTCCTCAAATTCAGATCAAGCTTTGCATTCTTGACATCTGGGACATGTTGGGGCAATCTTGGTGGAAGAAAAAAAACCAAAGATGGCAAGTGAGCCATCCAGTTTCGAATGCAAAATGCTTTGAAAGTTCTCCATGATGCCTTGGTTTAGCCTACGTTTTCAAGAAACCTTTCATTTTCCGATTCTGGCTGTTTCATAGTCAACATTATTGGTAGCAGGTTTTGTCGATTCAAGCTGTGGCAGTCCAATTCTTCAAAAAACAAATCATACAAGACTTCAACCGTAAATGGCTTATATTGCCAGTTTTTGTACCCTCTAAGACCTGCCTTACAGTTGCTGGACCATACAAACCAGATTCTATCCAAGAGTCATCAATGCCACTATTCTCAATGGTTGATCCTAGTGCACTTGTTCTCGCGCGATAGATGTGGTGAAAATAAATGCCTGTAAATGGCAGATCAAGGACGAATAGCGTCAGATTCTCAGTTCTTTCTTAATTGGGAAAATAATAACATTGCATTCTTGTCATAAAACAGCCGTCTAGGGGACATGCATCTTCCTGATTTAAATGTATATTTGGTGCAGAAGATAAGGAATGTATGATAGCTGATGGGTTTAAGAAGGGAAGCTGCCTGGTTTATCATTTTTGCAGGTGGAAGTCAAAAATGGAGCTGAAAGTGAGCTTGGGAAGTTGTATTGATTGTTGAAACTCTGGGCAAAGATTGTATGGCCAAGATTGAGCCTGGCAAAAGGGAGGAGTTCTATAGAGAATGTGTTCCAGGATTGAAAGAGAATTAGATACAAGAGTTTCTTGAAAGTTTGAACCATTGCAGGTTTTAGAAATGCACAAATAGGTAAATGAAAGAGATGGCATATTCTCCATGAGATAAGAGCCTAGAAATATGTTCGGAAAGGAATTCATTGAAAACGATTTTCCAAGAAAAGTATTTACAAAATATACTTTTGAGAGAGAAAATGCTTTCTACTTTTTTTTTTTCAAGATAAAGTCAGTCAGCAGTGAGTAACTATGGGTTTTTTCTTTGGAAAAAGAAAACAAGACAGATTGGAGGATAAGGTCCTTGAGAAGTCTTGTCAGAAAATTAGAAGTAAGGACTTCAGCAGGAAAAATAACTTCGAAAGAAAGTAAATGCAGATAAGGTTAATGAGCAAATGGATCTCAGAATAAAAATGCAATTCAGTTGAGTGTTGGTCCTTGTCCATTCGGGTGGTGGTGATTGAGCCATAGGCGCTGGAGCTGAGCAGACATCCTACCACTTGACTGATGATGCATCACTGAGCAGACTTTTGGTTTGGTGATGCGGCTTCGTGTTGAAAAAGTGGTTTTCACATGTTCAACACTGCGCGCATCATGATGCAACTACGGGGCTTTGTCCATGTCCATAGTGATGATGGTTTTCTGTTCTGGGCCAACACTTTGGCGCTGATGTTCTTCAAAATGTCAACTCTACAAGACTGATTTTGCGTATCAGTAATTATGCCCATGCAGGAGCGGACCTTTTTCATCTCATTTGCCCTTTTCATAATCTACCAAAAGAACTTTCACTGGCTAAGCATCAGTCCTAAAGACAAACTGATGGCTTGATTGGACTGATACAAATTGCCCGAGCAACATGCCAGTCATATCTCTCTTCTGAAGAATACACCAGTCATAGATCATCTTTAAATTATTTTTAGCTGTGGGTTCCCCTTTGCTGGAGAAGGTAACAAGTCAACTATGGTGCTTGGTAGGTCCTTTAGTGACCTACTGAAACCTTGTTCTAGTTGCAGGCTTGGATGATAGATGCTGGAATGCCAAAATAAAGAGTATTCTTTCCATCCACTGTATCTTCTAAATGGCAAAGAATATAACGGCCTGTGATGTATGTATGTACCATTTGTTTCTCCACAAGCACAGCCTCTGCCAGCGAACCCTGCCATTAATCAACACTTACACTGTTTGCATGGGAGATTCTGCAGTTCTCATGAGGATTTTATGTGTTTGGCTATGATCTAAAATACATAAGATTTTACTCTGCACATGATAGTTTGAAAATATTCACTTCCTGTGAAAAACATTCCGTGTTGGTAAAATTCACATGGGTTCTGTAACCACACATCAGATGTATTTTTTCAACTAAAGACCCACCAAACAGCATTTTCTCTGATTTTAAATGTCATACACTATCTGAATATCTTTCTCGACAGTCGCATGTTTTGTAGCTTTTGAGCACACTAGATCAGATTTTCTTTTTGATGGTCTGCTAAATTCAGCATCATCCAGAGTTGCTTCTGTTTTTCTCTTCAGAGTGGCTTTGGTAACATTGATATTGGATACTCCATGTTCTTGTAGAAGGCAACAATATGCATCATAAATGTCACCCATATGTTTTATTTGGCCATGAGAAAGAGCAGATTTCGTCATGCTGAAAAACTCACAGTCTGCAGCAATAAGTCGCTCATTGGTTTCCTTGCTGGTTTGTATTTCTTCTTGCTGTGTATCACTTTTACATCGAAGTACATGAGTAAAGTAGCAGCTAGTATGATACTTGATATCTATTGCTCTGGCATCATCAGGACTGATGGGCTGTAATTTCACTTTCCACATGGCATTATTAGTTCTGTCGACTGCTTCTCTTATTTTCTTTCCAACACGGGAAGTCTCAACCTCATGTAAATCTGCATTTGAATTATCTTCACTGCAAAAGAGACAGCATGCATTAGTTTCCTTTTCTCTAGACAGGTCTGTTTTACTTTATGGCTCAGAAGATGATCTGGTAAAATGTTTGTAAGTACTTGTTTGAGGAACTTGGTTACTGATCTTTCCAGCTGGACGTCCTACACGTGGAGATGTTACCAAGCACGCTGTTCCTTGTGAAACACTGGCTTCGTACCGTTTCTCTGCCCTTCAGCATTTTTGTAGCATGTAGTGTGCCAAGTAGCACCTTTTTCCTCCAGGTCAGCTGGTGTAATGTGCTCCAGCCGTTTCTGTGTTTTCGAATATTCTGGATCTTTTGCACTTAGCCCAACGATTTAATGAATCCAGAATTTTCACATATGATGCCTTTTCAGGCTTTGCAACCAGACTACCACTAGTCTGACATGTCAGTCACAGTTTATAATCTGCTAGGTTCTGTTCAGTCATCGTTGAAGCAAGCCTGTGATAAAAATAGATATATTTTTTTGTCAAGAAAATTAACACCTAATCACATAAAAAAACTAAATATGCTATAAAAATTATTATAAACAATCCTAAATTCTGTAAAGAAAGCAGCTTGTACAAATACTATGTAATTGTTCAAAATATACCCTTTATTATGATATAATCCCTGTTTGCTTTATTCTCTGCGTCAGTCGCTAGGATTTTCGGTACTTTTCGACCCAATATTAAAACTAGTTGAAAAAAATATCAAAAGTAATTTTTAAAAATTGACACCATATTTTTTTTTACATCAGAGGAAGACAAAGAACAAAAATGCATAAGGTTACATATTTTTACAAGCAAAAAATACTCGGGTAAAATTTGCTACATGCACTACTACACTAATTTTCAAAATTGTATGATTGAATACCTTACAAATCACCGTTAATTCTACTCAAGTTAATTTTTTATATTTCCTTATATTTCATCCGTACGAGCGTTAAGTCTCACTGGTCTGGTTACAGTATTTATGAGTAATGATAATGTTATTTTTTTATGTGTTCCCAATCCATTCCAACTGTTTTCAAAACAATTTTTAAATTGTATCTTGCTGCAGTATGACGAAACGTCTTAAAAATGACTGCCATTGCTCACTAAATCATCCTGAAATTGCCATTATCATCAGACTTTTAACATTTGCCCGATTGGAATCCTACCGGCTGATTTGTCTATGCGACGATCTGGCGTCACACCTGAGAACCACGAATATATTCAACCCTCATTATCACTCATCTGATGACCTGTAATTGATTGCCCTCATTACCACGCCAAGATTTCGTCAGGCAATTTAGATAACGCTTACACTCTGTGAAAATGTTATTATTGAAAAATAAAATGAATATTATGGAGGAATTATTAATAAAATTGTTGGTGCTTAGAAATTTTGATAACGCTTTCAATTGGCGAAAGATGTAAATGTTAATAAAGAATATTACGGACGAATTATTAATAAAATTGTTGATGCTTAGAAATTTAGGTAACGCTTTCAGGTGGCTAAGCATGTAAACATTAAAACAATAACAAATATTATGGACGATTTATTAATAAAATCGTTGATGCTTGGAAGTTTTGATAGCGCTTTCAGTTGGCGAAATATGCAGAAAGTATAAACGAACAAATATGACGAATTATTAATAAAATCGCTGATGCTTAGATTGGAGTCTGGGGCCCTGCCAACAATACTGATGCGTCTTATGAATACCAGGCTTACTTTTCTTTTTTCTTTTTCATCAGCCTTCGCAGTCGTAATTTCAGATTCCTTTTGGGTCGTTACACGAATACCGTGAAATTGACGATAACGGTCGTGCGGGATAAGAGACAGGAGTATATGTGTGCGCGTGTGTGTGTATTTTGTTTGTTAATTTGCTGCTTTTAGTAACGGAGTTTTTATACGTTTGCAAATTTGTCTCATGTGATCTTACGCTCTAAATCATCTATATATATATATATATATATATATATATATATATATATATATATATATATATATATATATATATATATATATATATGTGTGTGTGTGTGTGTAATATATAGATAGATATAATATATATATCATCTATATATATATATATATATATATATATATATATATATATATATATATCTATATATATATATATATATATATATATATATATATATATATATATATATATATATATATATATATATATATATGTGTGTGTGTGTGTGTATGTGTGCATTATATATATCTGGTTTAAATTATATATATATATATATATATATATATATATATATATATATATATATATATATATATATATATATATATATATATATACATATATATATATATATATATATATATATATATATATATATATATATATATATATATATATAAAGGAAAGGAGAGAGAGAAGCTTTGTTGACAGTTGAAACTTGAAATACTTGGAAAGAGCTTGGAAAGATAAGATACAAAATATTCATTACCTTTAGAGTTAATCAGCTAATGTTTCAGAGCAATCAGCTTTGAAATACGTAAATAAATCGATGAAGGATCAAACTCTTCTTTTCCTTTCTGAAGGTTCCCGAAAGAAGGTTACCAAAGAAAAAATTTTGACCAGTTATTCCCTTCTCTTGCGAACTTATTGGGGTTTAAATTGATTCATAAAATATGATAATTAGAAACGAGGTACTTTTTTCCTTCTTAGAAAATCCATGTTCGTTATCGCCGTGTTTTTATGTGAGTTTTTCTTTAGTAAATTTTTTTTCATTTTTGTAGTGCATGTTTTTTTTATTAAATGTTTATATTGGTTACTACATATTTCATAAAACATTTTGATAGACAATAACATTCTTTTCATTTTAGAATGAAAAGAATTAAGGTATTTGTCTTCAGTAAGCTTTTTAAAAATTTTTTGTAATACACGTTTTTTAATTGAATGTTTATATTAGTTACCATATATTTTATAGAACATTTTTTTCGAAATTAACATTCTTTATATTTTAGCATGAAAACAATTACATTATTTTTCTTTAACAAAACTTTTTTTACATTTTTTTCTTTAACAAAACTTTTTTTTACATTTTCGTAATGAACGTTTTTTTTTATTGAATATATGTATTAGTTACCATATAGATATTTTTTTAAATTGTAGACAATAACATTATTTATGTCTTATCACTAAAGAAAATAAAACGAATATACAAAATATCGAGCCAACATTTGCGCATGGCCGTCGCCTTAGAATAATCTATCATTTGTATTTTCCTTTTCTTATACGATTTTATAAGCCAGTGAACCATTTGATTCAAAGGAAATTTGTAATCTGTGAAAAAATAGCGGTGAAATTATTCTAATATTCCGGAATTATCATGAATCATTTTTTTTTCAGTCTCGCGAATAGAATTTTTGTAAAAAAAAGAAAACAATATCAAAAGGAAATGTTTTGAGGAGTGTGTAAAGCAAGGTATAAGTTTTTGTAAGAAATGGTGCAAATAATTTTAGCTTATGGTTAGAAAAAAAAAATTAAATAACAGAGAATAATTTCAAAGCAATAATCGTTTATTTCTATTTCGTTTTGATAAGTTTGTAAATTAAGGTTAAGTATTTCAAAGAAATATTAAAAATAATCTTAGCTTACGATTAGAATAATAAGTTCTAAAGCGTAACAAAGAATAATTCCAAAGCAATAATTTTGCATTTCCATTTCCAAACAGAACCTTCTTCAGAGTCACTGAAGTTCACATTTTATTCAAAACGAAGCGGATTTATATATTCTCAGGAATTTTTTCGTAAATCTCAGAAATCCAGAAAGAATCTGAAGCTCCATAAACTGCCTCAGAACATTAACAAAACTTGGAAAAAACTGCCTTGTGAGAGGCAAGCAGAATGAGGAAGTCAGTACTTTTAATATCAAGATAGTATTATACCATGCTATATATACAGTATATATATATATATATATATATATATATATATATATATATATATATATATATATGTGTGTGTGTGTGTGTGTGTGTGTATGTGTATATATATATATACTACCTGACCAGCCCAGCACTGCCCGGGAAAACTCTGAATGACAAACGATGCTCTCTCTCTCTCTCTCTCTCTCTCTCTCTCTTTCTCCTCCCTAACCCCCACCTCTCTCTCTCTCTCTTTCTCTCTAACACCCCCTCTCTCTCTCTCTCTCTCTCTCTCTCTCTCTCTCTCTCTCTCTCTCTCTCTCTCTCTCTCCTGTTAAGATAGTTGCTTCAGTTACATTGACCAGCATTTTTGACATTTTATATTTCACCCCTTCTCACCCCCGATTCCTATCGGGGCTGAACTTGGACTTAGAGGGCATCGGGAGTGTCTCTATTCATCTCAGCGACCTCGAAAACTGTGAATTAGACACTAATATCTGTCATATTTTACATTCACTCTCTCAGTTTTCCCTTACAGGAGGCTTCAGATTATCTTAACTACTTCTATTTCAGAAACCTTGTTCCAGAAAAGAGGGCAATGTTTTTTTGTTTTTTTTTTTTTTTTTTTGTAAAATAATACGTTCCTTTTCTATCCTAGTTTTCTCTCACAGGAGGCTTCAGACATCTTAACTAATTCTATTTCAGATGGTTGGTTCAGAAAACAAAGAAGACAGAGTATTTGTTTTTTTTTCCAAACTAATACGTTCCTTTTCTCTCTCAATTTTCCTTTACAGCGGGCTTCAGATATCTTAACTTACTCTATTTCAGACGGTTGGTTTCAGAAAAAAAAAGAGACAAAGCATTTTTTTTTTCAAAGTAACATGTTCCTTTTCTCTCAATTTCCCCTTGCAGAAGGCTTCAGATATCTTAAGTTATTCTTTATCAGAAGCCTTGTTTCAGAAAAAAAAGTCTTTTTTTAATATATTTTTCCTTTACGGAAGGCCTTGTTTCATAATTTTTCTTTTTTTAATAATACGCTGCTCTTTTTCTCTTAATTTTCCCTTGTAGGAGACTCCAGAAATCTCAGCTTATTCCATTGTAGAATGCTTGTTTCAAAGAAAAAAGAGGAATTCTTTTTTTTTTTTAAATAATACATTCCTGTTCTACCACAGCTTTATATCATAGCAGGCTTCAGGTTTGTTTCAGGAAAAAAATACGATTTTTTTTTCTATTGATGCCACAGAATTAGACGGAATACTTTGTTCGTGCGTAGACGCAATATTCCTCTTCTCTCGGTCGTTTCAAAGTTCGAGGTGAACTCCCCTAGGAAGTTGCTGTAAGAGTGCAATATTTTACTCTCGTCATTTCTCTCCATCCAGGCATCATCCATTTCTTCCCTGCGTTCTCAAGAAACTTTGTATGTCTTTCAAGGCGACCATCTCATTTTATTTGTGGTGGGTGGTGGGGGGTGGCCGAAGTATTCGCTACAAATTCAGTGAAAAGATTCAAATTCATTGAAAAAATACAAATTCAGTTAAAAAATACAAATTCATTGAAAAAAATACAAATTCAGTGAAAAAACAAAAATTCAGTGAAAAAATGCAAATTCAGAGAAAAAATTCAAATTCATTGAGAAAAATACAAAGTCATTGAAAAAGATACAAATTCAGCAAAAAAAATCAGTGAATAAAAATACAGATTCAATGAAAAAATACAAATTTTATTGAAGAAATGCAAATTCAGTGAAAAAATACAAATACAGTGAAAAAACTAAAAAAGCAAGCTTTTGTATGTTCATAAATGAATGGTAGAGACACTTGTCCAAAGAATACTTATTTTCTATTTATAGCTTTGCGGTCAATTTCGTCTTTACAAAGAAGATATAAAAGAGAAATGGTTAAGACTGACAAACATTCCTAAAGAAATATACATTCTTTGAACTGTAACAAATTATATGAAGAAAATTATTTTAAAATATACCTACCTGTTGTGCAGGATACAAGACCGCTTAGGCTTCGTAAATAAAATTGATGGATTACTGACGCTAATATTTTACTGCCACACTCGACGAGATCGCTACAAAAATCTTACGGAATTGTTTTGTATTTTATTCAGACTTATCCTATTCTGACAATATGTTTATAGGTACCTCTCCTCCGTAAAATAATAGTTAATTTGTCAGTTACCTTTACGGTAAGTGTTTACACATCCTATTGGGCAGAGAACACCTTTGTTACATCTAACCCGTGGGGGGGAGGGGGGCTAGAGCCGTCATTGCACCTCATGCGGTGCACTGTATGCATTACTTAAGGTCCTTTGCAGCGTCCCTTCTGCCCTTAGCTGCAACCCTTTTCATTCCTTTTACTGTAACTCCGTTCGTATTCTCTTTCATCCATCTTACTTCCGCCCCCTCCCCCTCTTCTAACAGTTGATTCATAGTGCATCGGCAAGATTTTCCTCCTGTTACACCTTTTTACTGTCAATTTCCGTTTCAGTACTGAATGACCTCATAAATCCCAGCGCTTGGCCTTTAACCTAAATTCTGTATTCTAGTCTAGTCTTTTAGTTACAGTTTGCACAGCCTATAAAATAAGAAGTCTTACTAAATAAAGGACGTGTTTACATGATGCAGAGTGAACTGTACGGATAGAAAATCAACCGCGACATTGGAAAACGAAGACGTACAGTATCTCTTGCAAAATATGATTATCCCGAATGCATTGCTATTAGGGTTTTTATATACTGCAAATTCCTTCCAGAGTAAATTATTAATCACAGTTATTTTTTAGCGTCTCTGCAGAATATATTTGATATCAGTTTAGCTTCAGGTATCCTTATCATTGTTAGTCTCGCTAAATCACTGCACTGAGGCAAAGCCTTGACCGCCGGGCGGCTGGCGTAGCGTCACTAAGATACGGAGGTTTATTATGAGATTCTCCTTTGACTTGATTATTTATTTATTTATTTATTTATTTATTTATTTATTTATTTATTTATTTATTTATGCATTTACTTATTTATTTGTTAATATTTACTTATTAATTTTTTTATTTATGTGATTATGTTTTTATTAATTATTTAATTTATGTATTTATTCATTAATTTATTTGTGTTTTTTATTTATGTATTTATTTTTTTAGTAATCAGTTAATTTTATTATTCATTTAGCGACTAAAGAAACTTGAAAGGCAGTTCGAAATAACTTTATTCACATCTCATTTATTCTTACAATCTTCCAAGTCAGCCGCGATCTGGATAAGAACATTAGGTAGCCTGCCCCATCGGCCTTTGCATTCGGTCTTTCGATTGATTCTAATAACAAGAGACTAATAATAGCTTGTTTGAATTCTCAGAAGGAAACTCGACTATACAAATCGCATTACAATCCTATTTAAGCCGCGAAAAGTTCCTATCACTGTTATTGAACCCCGTAGGGTGGTAGTGCTATCAGTGCACCTCATGTGGTGCGTTGTAGGCATTACTTAAGGTTCTTTGCAGCGTCTTTTCGGCCCCTAGCTGCAACCCCTTCCATTCTTTTTACTGTTCCTCCGTTCATATTCTCTTTCTTTCATCTTATTTTCCACCCTCACTTAACCATTGATTCATAGTGTAACTGCGAGGCTTTCCTCCTGTTACACCTTTCAACCCTTTTTACTGACAACTTCCTTTTCGGCGCTGAATAACCTCATAGGTCCTAGCGATTGGCATTCGGTCTAAATTCTGTGTATTCTGTTCTGCTTTTATTGAACATTTAAGAAAATGAAGGACACCTCCAACGACTTTTCTCCAGTGGTTATTTAAAAGGGCTTCTCGCAGTCTTATTTTGTTCAGCTCCGTTGTGGCCACACCTTCCGCGGGTGGCTACAACATTTCTTGGGTCACTGCCATTGTAACCAAATCAGACGCAACATTTTTTTTTTTTTTTTTTGAAGAATTATTCTTGCTTGAATCTGTTTTTTTTTTTTAGTACTTATCGAAATCACCAGAGATATAGTGAGACTGAGGTAATACTTGTGAATAAACAGCTGAGACCTGGAAAAGGTGAAGATTTTATTCATAATTTTATTTGTATGAGAAAAGTAAGTAATGTATACGAATATAGACAGACACACGCAGATATATTTATATATATATATATATATATATATATATATATATATATATATATATATATATATATATATATATATATATATATATATATATATATATATATTAATATATACTGTAATATATTTTCATATATACCGAAGGGAATTTTAGTTGATAATAAGTACGCCGTCCCGTGGGCTCGAACCAGCGATGGACAGGAACTCAGGACTACAGGGACGCATTAATCGCGCGGCCACAAGAGAGGTGACGAGCCCACGGGACGGCGTACTTATTATCAACTAAAAAATTCCCTTCGGTAACATATATGAAAATATATTACTTCCGGGAGGTAGAGCGAATTGGATATTAAAGGACGTTTGTAGCTTATGCTTGTATATGAATCACGGTGATGTGATAAAACTTCATATATATATATATATATATATATATATATATATATATATATATATATATATATATATATATATATATATATATATATATATATATATATATATATATATATATTTGTGTGTATGTATATATATATACATACATATATATATATATATATATATATATATATGTATGTATGTATGTATGTATAATCATTAAGCTACAAATGTCGTTTAATATCCAATTCACGCTGTTTCGGGAATATCCCCGAAAGGGAATTATCGTCGAAGGGAATTATAAGTAGCGATCCTTTTATCACTTATAATTCCCCTTCGGGGATATTCCCGAAATAGCGTGAATCGGATATTAAACGACATTTGTAGCTTCATGATTCTATATAAATTATAAATCACTGTGATAAAAATCGCATATATATTTATATATGTGTGTATGTACATATATACATATATACTCGTATAGGGAGAGACAGAGATAGAGAGAGAGAGAGAGAATGGTATCCCATTCACATCATATTTAGTGCCATCAAGCGTAGAGCAGACCCCGCTATATACTTTTCGTCGACAGCGAAACCAATCGAGTCTCCTTTCAATCAAATCCTTTTAAACGAACTTACTTTTTTGGCTTAGCGAAATCAACATTAAGTACAATAGATTATACAACCTAATACCTTTCCTTTTTCTAAGTCGGAGGCGAATACGCGTCTCGCCCTCGTCAGATTTTTTTTTTTTTTTTTTTGGCGGGGGGGAAGTACAACAAAATGACGACCTTCGATCTCGGAATTTTGCGGACGACTCCGTCTGTTTATTTCCTCCGTTATTTCCTCCGGCCGCTCTTTCTCTCTCTCTCTCTCTCTCTCTCTCTCTCTCTCTCTCTCTCTCTCTCTCTCTCTCTCTCTCTTCTTTTTTCCTACTTGGGAAGTTCATTACTGGCAATGAGTTGCGGGTCATGATGGTGGAGTCCGCAAGGAGGGAGAGAGAGAGAAAGAGAGATTCTGCAATGAAAAGGTTTCCGATCCTATTGGAAATGATGTCTCAGAAGCAATTGATGTATGACGTGTACCCGCGCGCGCGCGCGCGCGAGCACCCACCCACACACACACACTCGCACGCACACACATACACATACACACACACTCTCACATACTCGCACACACACACATACTATCTCACATACACTAATGTCGCCATGCCATCGGAAGCTTTTCTGATACGTCCTTCCTCCTCTCTCTCTCTCTCTCTCTCTCTCTCTCTCTCTCTCTCTCTCTCTCTCTCTCTCTTGGTGTGCGTGTGTGTATGTGTATGTATGTGTGTGCGTGTGCGTGTGTGAAGGGCGTCCCCGCAGTGCCACATAATTAGAGAGTCCTTCTTGGCGAATCCTTGAAAGCGTCCGTCCTTACACTTTTAATCTTCTGAGCCGTTCCTGATATTATATATCATTTGTATGAGGCAAACCCACCCGTCAACCCCACTCGCTCTCCCCCACAACCCCCTAACCCCACTTCCTTTGACCGTCTCCTGATTCCTCCTCTCCCTCCCCCCTCACCTATCTCTATCCCCCGTTCCTTCTCTATCATTCACGGTGCTTTTGCTTTCATATCTGGGCCGAATATTTCCCGTGACTTTTCTTTCCCCATAGAATAACATAATAACATGGTCGTATTTTCTCCCCCTGTGTCCGTCTTTTTTATTTTCGTATTTATGCTTGTAGAAATGGAAAATAAATAGGATTATGCCCCCCTGCAAGAAAAGTGGGAGGGTATTAAGTTTCCTGTAGAAATAGGGATAGAGAGAGATAAAGCGATAATTGTTTATTAGACCTCGGCAGCAAAACAGCTCTGGCATTTTAAATCTGATTCGTACCTTTCTTTAATTTGCGAGTTGTCCTCCTTATTTATCTTTTAGGATGCGTTCTTATTAGGATTAAATTTTCCATGACTTCCATTATTAAATTCGTTAAAGATTAAAAAAGAATAACATTCCTGAATTAGCGAGAAGCAAGAGTATCTTTGATCTAAGTTTATGTCCTGACATTATCTCAAATACACTGAGTCACCTTCAGCTTAAATTCTGAAACAAGCTTGAAGAATCATTGACAGATACCATAGTCCATTAATAAATTCGTCATTTAGGTATAAACCACTTTTTCCCTCGTAGGGGGTTAGTGCCGTCAGTGAACCCCATGCGATGCACTGTAGGCATGACTTAATATTTTTTGCAGTGTCCCTTCGGCCCCCAGCTGCAACTCCTTTCATTCTTTTTGCATTACCTCCTTTCATATTTTCTGTCTTCGATTGTTTCATCGCGCAACTGCGAGGTTTCCATCCTGTTACGCCTTTCATACCTTTTTTACTGCATGACATCATAGTTCACAGCGCTTGGCCTTTGGCCTAAATCCTATATTCAGCCCACTTTTATGAGTGTTGCAGGAGCAAGGGGCCTCTGCTGGCATAAGGCCCCCTTCATCCACACAGCCAATCAGGAATGTGAATCAGTCATGTACAGTAGACTAAATGGAGATTGTTTGTGATGTTGATAATGATGATGATGCTGATTGTAGCTGCTGAAACTGTTGTGTTCTCTGAAATGAATCTTTGAAATTTATTTCAGTTTAGGAATCAACATCCGTAATTTTTCTGCTCATTTATTGACAGAACTTTCCACGATATTAATGTTTATATAAATGCACACACATACGCCTACACAGACCCATATATCTGTACATACATACACATACATCTATACATACCCATATATATATATACATATGTGTGTGTGTGCATTTGTGCTAGCTCCAGAGAACAGCAAGAAAACAGCACTAATATAAATTTAAAGACATTATATATATATATATATATATATATATATATATATATATATATTGTATATATATATGATATACATACATATATACACACACGGAAGCCAATACGACATTTATTATTACTGTATTAACCTTCACCGTACCTTAAGCATGACAAATTTGCAATACGTAAAATTGTAAAATTGATTTTGTACTTGCCTTTCATGGAAGAAGAAAGTGATAGAAATCACTGTTTCCCTTAGTGTGTGTGCGTGTTTGTGTGTGAGTGTGTGTGTGTGTGAGAGAGAGAGAGAGAGAGAGAGAGAGAGAGAGAGAGAAACAAGTGTCACCAGATATCCTGATAACGTCAGCACCCAAATTTTCCCACAAGCGCGAACTGGCAACAACAGCGCAGCACTTCATTCCAGTTAACAGAAACGCAATGGCCTCCATTCGCATGTTCTTCATTATAAAGGAAAGAATAAAAAAAAAAACAACAGCGAACAGCGAAGCGATAGCATCAACCGAAAATGCGCGCGAAATAATACTATATACATTTTTTGAGAGGCAGTGAATGCGGCACAGCCACACGCCCATGAAAAGGGATTAGGCCGCGTTTTACAATTACGATTTTCCGCCGAAAATATTCCCCGAATATCTATTGTACACAAAGTAACGCGGTGTGAATTCATTTGTGTGTTAGTGACACGTATTTTCCTCCGTTTCCCGTCCTCCCTTTTGGCCCTCTCTTGTCTTTTTTTTTTTTTCTCTTTCTGTAGTGAAAACTAATTTAGCGTTCGGCCTGCCTCGGTAATTTCATCACGCGAACCGTCTGAAATGGTATCTGAAAGTTTCATCATTGTTCGCCTGAAATTAGTCTTTTCATATGCCTGAAAGGGTGGCAATTAACGTGCGTAGTTGGCGTAGATTTATCATGTGATCACTGCAAAATGAGATACGTCAACCGCTGGCAGTATATTAAGAGCAGAGAAGGATACAGCTATCTCGCGTTATTGCACTTTTTCAACTCGTCCTCCCGCTCTCAGAATTCAGAATTTACGTCATATACTTTGTATAAACACGGGAATCTCTTATTTTTACACCTGATTTCTACCTCTGATGTTTTAACATTACTTATGTATGTACGTATGTATGTAAGCCTATGTATGTTTACGTAAACATACAGTGTTGAAGGATGTCTCAGAAAACCCATCTTCTACGACTTTTCTTTAAGAAACACTAGCGAGCTTGCTGATTCATCCGCGCAGCTTGTCGGCGAGCAGAGGCGAATGCAAAGTAGATTAAAGCGTGAAAATATATCTCGGAAGGAATAAAGCGAAAGGGGGAGCAGAAACCTGCTTGGAAGAAATTAAGATGAACAGTCTCCTTGACAGCCATCAGTGCGATAAACCTCTAAGACCACTAACATCGCCGCGCAGTGCAGATCGTCAGATTATTATTATGCATTTGAAGTCGCAAACGAGACGGGGAAGGAACGAGGGACGAGGGGTGATAGAGAGCGAGAGAGAGAGAGAGAGACTGTGCATGAGAAACTGTAGTCGAGTGGGAAAAGGAACAGATAAGTAGATCACGAGCGAAAAGGGCAGAGAGAGGGAGAGAGAGACTGTGCATTAGAGACTGTAGTCGACTCGGGAAAGGAACAGATAAGTAGATCACGAGCGAAAATGACAGGGAGAGAGAGAGAGAGAGAGGAAAGAGGGGCGAGACTGCACATTTGAGACTCGCAAACGAGTCGGGAAATTGACATGTAAGTAGATCACGGGGATAATTATACAAGAGAGAGGATTACGCGTTTGAAAACGTAAACGAGACGGCAAAGGAGCTTTATATAAGAAGACGCACGATGACGGTGGACAGGAGAGAGAGAGAGAGACACTGTAGAGGAAAAAGAGAGACTAAGTGCATGTGCGTGCTATGAAAGGAGCAGATAATACCAGGGCCCTCCGAAGACGGTACAAGGTAATGAAAATGAGTTGGCAATGCTTTGGTTCGACTGACAGGCAATCTATCAAATTCGTCTATTATTAGCTGAAGTCGAGATATTTCTCTCTCTTTTTTTTCTCTTCTACTCTTATTAGTTGGCATGATCTAAGCTGTCGTAGGGAAGGACACTGAAGCAATGCCCTGCCTCGCTTTATTTGCAGAGGGTCTGATGACCGACTTGTTCGTCTTTGCTCTGCCAGAGTGTGTGAAACGAAAATAGCCCTAAATAACCATAAAGAATACCGATAAATTTATCAAGATTCAGAGCTAAGTATAAACAATATACGCAAGTTTGGTTAAGATTCATCGCTAAGTGTCAAAACTATAGGTAAATTTGGTCAAGATTTATCGTTAAGTATAAAAACTATAGGTAAATTTCGTCAAGATTCATCGTTAAGTATAAAAACTACAGGAAAATTTGATCAAGGTTGAGTGAATACTATAGGTAAATGTGATCAAGATTCAGCGTTAAGTATCAAAATTATAGACAAATGTGATCAGGATTCAACGAAAACTATAGGTAAATGTGATCGAGATTCAGCGTTAAGTAAAAAAACTATAGGTAAATGTGATAAAGTTTCAGTGTTAAGTATAAAAACTATAGGTAAATGTGATCAAGATTCAGCGTTAAGAATAAAAACTGTAGGTAAATGTGATCAAGATTCAGCGTTAAGTATAAAAACTGTAGGTAAATGTGATCAAGATGCAGCATTAGGTATAAAAATTGATCAAGATACAAAGTTAAATATAAAAACTATAGGTAAATTTGATCAAGATTCAGCATTAAGAATAAAAACTAGGTAAATGTGATCAAGATTCAGCAGTTAAGTATAAAAACTGTAGGTAAATGTGATAAAGATTCAGCATTAAGCATAAAAACTGCAGGTAAATGTGATCAAGATTCAGCATTGGGTATAAAAATCATAGGTTAATGTAATCAAGATTCAGTGTTAAGTATAAAAACTATAGGTAAATGTAATCAAGATTCAGCGTTCAGTATAAAAACTGTAGATAAATGTGATCAAGATTCAACATTAAGTATAAAAACTCTAGGTAAATGTGATCAAGATTCAGCATTAAGTATAAAAATTATAGGTAAATGTGATCAAGATTCAGCATTAAATATAAAATCTATATGTAAATGTGATCAAGATTCAGCATTAAGTATAAAACCTAAAGGTAAATGTGATCAAGATTCAGCGTTAAGCATAAAAACTATAGGTAAATTTGATCAAGATTCAGCGTTAAGTAAAAAACTATAGGTAAATTTGATCAAGATTCACTGAAAAGTATAGATAAATGTGATCAAGATTTAGCAGTAGGTATAAAAACTGTAGGTAAATGTGATGAAGATTCAGCGTTAAGTATGAAAACCATAGGTAAATGTTATCAAGATTCAGCATTAAGAATAAAAACTATAGATAAATCTGATCAAGATTCAGCGTTAAGTGTTAAGACTATAGATAAATGTGGTCAAGATTCAGCGTTAAGTATAAAATTATAGGTAAATTTTATAAAGATTTAACATTAAGTTTAAAAATTATAAGTAAATTTGATCAAGATTCAGCAAAAACACTAGTTAAATGTGACGAAGATTCAGCGTTCAGTATAAAAATCATAGGTAAATGTGATCAAGATTCAGCATTAAGTATAAAAACTATAGGTAAATGTGATCAAGATTCGTTAAGTATAAAAACTATAGGTAAATGTGATCAAGATTCAGCATTAAGTATAAACTTATAGGTAAATTTGAACAAGATTTAATGTTAAGTATAATAGCTGTAGGTAAATGTGATCCAGATTCAGCGTTAAGTATAAAAACTGTAGGTAAATGTGATCCAGATTCAGCGTTAAATATGAAAACTTTAGGTAAATGTGATCAAGATTCACCGTAAAGTATGAAAGCAGTAGGTAAATTTGATCAAGATTCAACGTTAAGTATAAAAACTATAGGTAAATTTGATCAAGATTCAGCGAAAACTATAGATAAATGTGATCAAGATTCATCATTAAGCAGAAAAACTATAAGTAAATGTGATCAAGATTCAGAATTAAGTATAAAAATGTAGGTAAATGTGATCAAGATTCAGCGTTAAGTATAAAAACTATAGGTAAATGTGATCAAGATTCAGCGTTAAGTATAAAACTATAGGTAAATGTGATCAAGATTCATTGTCAAATATAAAAACTATAGGTAAATTTGACCAAGATTCAGCGTTAAGTATAAAACTATAGGTAAATTTGATCAAGATTCAGTGTTAAGTATCAAAACTATTGGTATGTTTTATCAAGATTCAGCGAAAACTATAGATAAATGTGATCAAGATTCAACGTTAAGTACAAAAACTATAGGTAAATGTGATCAAGATTCAGCGTTAAGTATAAAAACTATAGATAAATGCGATCAAGATTCAGCATTAAATATAAAAACAATAAGTAAATCTCATCAAGATTCAGTGTTAAGCATAAAAACTATAGGTAAATGTGTTCAAGATTCAGCGTTAAGTATAAAAACTATAGGTAAATGTGATCAAGATTCAGCATTAAATATAAAAACTATTAGTAAATGTTATCAAGATTCAGCTTTAAGTATAAAAACTATAGGTAAGTGTGATCAAGATTCAGCGTTAAGTATTAAGACTATAGGTAAATGTGATCAAGATTCAGCATTATGTATAAAGACTATTGGTAAATTTGATCAAGATTCAACGAAAACTATATGTAAATGTGATCAAGATTCAGTGTTAATTATAAAAACTATAGGTAATTTTATGAAGACTCAGCTTTAAGTATAAAATGTATATGTAAAGGTGATCAGGATTCAGCGTTAAGTATAAAAACTGTATGTAAATGTGATCAAGATTCAGCGATAAGTATTAAGACTATAGGTAAATGTGATCAAGATTCAGCCTTAGGTATAAAATCATAGGTAAATTTGATCAAGATTCAATGTTAAGTATAAAAACTATAGATAAATTTGATCAAGATTCAGCGAAAACTTTAGGTAAATGTGATCAAAATTCAGCGTTCAGTATAAAAACTATAGGTAAAGGTGATCAAGATTCAGCGTTAAGTATAAAGACTACAGGTAAATGTGATCAAGATTCAGCGTTAAGTATAAAAACTGCAGGTAAAGGTGATCAAGATTCAGCGTTAAGTATAAAAACTGTAGGTAAATGTGATGTAGATTTACCGGTAAGGATAAACACAATAGGTAAAAAGGATCAAGAGTCAACATTAAGTATAAAAACTGTATGTAAATTTGATCAAGATTCAGTGAAAACTATAGGTAAATGTGATCAAGATTCATCATTAAGTACTAAAACTGTGGGTAAATGTGATCAAGATTCGACGTTAATTATAAAAACTATAGGTAAATGTGATCAAGATTCAGCGTTAAGTATAAAAACTATAGGTAAATTCGATCAAGATTCAGCGAATACTATAGGTAAATGTGATCAAGTTTCAGCGTTAAGTATAAAAACTATAAGGAAATGTAATCAAGTTTCAGCGTTAAGTATAAAAACTATAGATATTTTTTATCAAGATTCAGCGTTAAGTATAAAAACTATAGGTAAATTCGATCAAGATTCAGCGAATACTATAGGTAAATGTGATCAAGATTCAGCGTTAAGTATAAAAACTATAAGGAAATGTAATCAAGTTTCAGCATTAAGTATAAAAACTATAGGTAAATTTGATCAAGATTCAGCATTAAATATGAAACTATGGGTAAATTTGATCAAGATTCACTATTAAGTATAAAAACTATTGGTAAATTTGATCAAGATTCAGCGAAAACTATAGGTAAATGTGATCAAGATTCAGCATTAAGTATAAAAACTGTAGGAAAATGTAATCATGATTCAGCATTAAATATAGAAACTATAGGTAAATGTGATCAAGATTCAGCGTTAATTATAAGAACTATAGGTAAATTTGGTCAAGATTCTGAGTTAAGTATAAAAACTATAGGTAAATGTGAGCAAGTTTCAGCATGAAATATAAAAATTATAGGTAAATTTGATTAAGATTCAGCGTTTAGTACAAAAACTATAGGTAAATGTGAGCAAGTTTCAGTATTAAATATAAAAATTACAGGTAAATTTGATTAAGATTCAGCGTTTAGTACTAAAACTATAGGTAAATGTGAGCAAGTTTCAGTATTAAATATAAAAATTACAGGTAAATATGATTAAGATTCAGCGTTAAGTACAAAAACTGTAGGTAAATTTGATCAAGATTCAGCGTTAAGTATAAAAACTATGGGCAAATGTATTCAAGATTCAGCGTTAAGTATAAAAACTTTAGGTAAATTTGATCAAGATTCAGCATTAAGTATAAAAACTATAGGTAAATGTGATCAAGTATTCAGTGTTAAGTATAAAAACTGTAGGTAAATTTGATCAAGACTCAGTATTAAGTATAAAGACTATAGGTAAATACGATCAAGTTTCAGCGTTAAATATAAAAACAACAGGTAAATGTGATCAAGATTCAGCGTTAAGTAGAAAACCTATAGGTAAATGTGATCAAGTTTCAGCGTTAAATATAAAAACTATAGGTAAATGTGATCAAGATTCAGTGTTAAATATAGAAACTATAGATAAATTGATCAAGATTCAGCGTTAAGTATAAAAACTGTAGGTAAATTTGATCAAGACTCAGCGTTAAGTATAAAAACTATAGGTAAATGTGATCAAGATTCAAGTTAATTATAAAAACTATAGGTAAATGTGATCAAGATTCAGCATTAAATATAAAAAAAAATTATAGGTAAATGTGATCAAGATTCAACGATAAATGTAAAACTATAGGTAAATATGTGATCAAGATTCATCGTTAAATATAAGAACTATAGGTAAATGTGACCAAGACTCAGCATTAAGTATAAAAACCATAGGTATTAAATGATCAAGATTCAGTGTTAAGTTAAATAGGTAAAAAACTTATAGGTAAATGTGATCAAGACAGCGTTAAGTATAAAAACTATAGGTAAATGTGATGAAGATTCAGCGTTAAGTATAAAAATTACAGGTAAATGTGATCAAGATTCAGATTCAGATTCAGCGTTTATAATATAAAAATTTAGGTAAATTTGATCAAGATTCAGCGTTAAGTATAAAAATGATAGGTAAATTTTATCACGATTCAGTGTTAAGTATAAAAACTATAGGTAAATGTGATCAAGATTCAGCGTTAAGTATAAAAACTATAGGTAAATGTGATCAAGATTCAGCGTTAAATATAAAAACTATAGGTAAATGTGATCAAGATTCAGCGTTAAATATAAAAACTATAGGTAAATGTGATCAAGATTCAGCATTAAGTATAAAAAGTGTAGGTAAATGTGATCAAGATTCAGTGTTAAGTTTAAAAACTATAGGTAAATGTGATCAAGATTCAGTGTTAAGTATAAAAACTATTGGTAAATTTTATCAAGACTTGGCGTTAAGTATAAAAACTATAGGCAAATGTGATCAAGATTCAGCGTTGAATATAAAAACTATAGGTAAATGTAATCAAGATTCAGTGTTAAGTTTAAAAACTACAGGTAAATGTGATCAAGATTCAGCATTTAAGTATAAAAACTATAGGTAAATTTTATCAAGACTCGGCGTTAAGTATAAAACTATAGGCAAATGTGATCAAGATTCAGCGTTAAATATAAAAACTATAAAAGGTAAATGTAATCAAGATTCAGTGTTAAATATAAAACTATAGGTAAATTTTATCAAGATTCAGCGTTAAGTATAAAAACTATAGGTAAATGTGATCAAGATTCAGCGTTAAGTATAAAAACTATAGGTAAATGTGATCAAGATTCAGCATTAAATATAAAAACTATAGGTAAATGTGATCAAGATTCAGCGTTAAATATAAAAACTATAGGTAAATGTGATCAAGATTGATTCAAGATTCAGCATTAAATATAAAAACTATTGGTAAATGTGATCAAGATTCAGTGTTAAGTATAAAACTGTAGGTAAATGTGATCAAGATTCAGCATTGAGTTTAAAAACTATAAGTAAATGTGATCAAGATTCAGTGTTAAGTATAAAAACTATAGGTAAATGTGATCAAGATTCAGTGTTAAGTTTAAAAACTATAGGTAAATGTGATCAAGATTCAGTGTTAAGTATAAAAACTATTGGTAAATTTTATCAAGACTTGGCGTTAAATATAAAAACTATAGGCAAATGTGATCAAGATTCAGTTTTGAATATAAAAACTAGTAAATGTAATCAAGATTCAGTGTTAAGTTTAAAAACTATAGGTAAATGTGATCAAGATTCAGTGTTAAGTATAAAAACTATAGGTAAATTTTATCAAGACTCGGCATTAAGTATAAAAACTATAGGCAAATGTGATCAAGATTCAGCATTAAATATAAAATCTATAGGTAAATGTAATCAAGATTCAGTGTTAAATATAAAAAGTATAAGTAAATTTTATCAAGATTCAGCATTAGGTATAAAAACTGTAGGTAAATGTGATCAAGATTTAGCGTTAAGTATAAAAACTATAGGTAAATGTGATCAAGATTCAGCATTAAGTATAAAAACTATAGGTAAATGTGATCAAGATTCAGTGTTAAATATAAAAACTATAGGTAAATGTGATGAAGATTCAGTGTTAAGTATAAAAACTATTGGTAAATGTGATCAAGATTCAGCGTTAAGTATAAAAACTGTGGGTAAATGTGATCAAGAGTCAGCATTGAGTTTAAAAACTATAGGTAAATGTGATCAAGATTCAGTGTTAAGTATAAAAACTATAGGTAAATGTGATCAATACTCAGCATTAAGTATAAAAACTATAGGTAAATGTGATCAAGATTCAGCGTTAAATATAAAAACTATATGTAAATGTGATCAAGATTCAACATTAATATAAAAACTATAGATAAATATGATCAAGATTCAGCGTTAGGTTTAAAAACTATATGTAAATATGATCAAGATTCAGCATTAAGTATAAAAACTACAGATAAATGTGATCAAGATTCTGCGTTAAGTATAAAAACTGCAGGTAAATTTGATCAAGATTCAGCGTTAAGTACAAAAACTATAGGTAAATGCAATCAAGATTCAACATTAAATATAAAAACTATAGGTAAATGTGATCAAGATTCCGCGTTAAATATAAAAACTATAGGTAAATGTGATCAAGATTCCGATTAAATATAAAAACTATAGGTAAATGTGATCAAGATTTAGCGTCATGCATAAAAACTATAGGTATATGTGATCAAGATTCAGCGTTAAGTATAAAAATTGTAGGTAAATTTGATCAAGATTCAGCATTAAGTTTAAAAACTACAGGTAAATGTGATTAAGATTCAGTGTTAAGTATAAAAACTATAGGTAAATGTGATCAAGATTCAACGATAAGTATAAAAACTATAGGTAAATGTGATCAAGATTCAACCTTAAGTATGAAAACTATAGGTAAATGTGATCAAGATTAAACGATAAGTATAAAGAATACAGATAGATTTGATCAAAATTCAACGTTTAGCATAAAGAGTACAGGTAACTTTGATTAAAATTCAACGGTAAGTGTAAAAGAATATAGGTAAATCTGATTAAGATTCAATGTTGAGTGTAAAGAATACTGGTAAATCTGATTAAGATTCAATGTTGAGAGCAAAGAATACAGGTAACTCTGATCAAGATTCAGCGAAAAGCATAAATACTTTAGGTAATTTTGACCAAAATCCATTGTTAGGCATTGTATTTTAACCCCTAAAAACCCAACGATTTTCTTTTGTTTGTTATTTACAAGGTTCTAGGATGATAAAAGTTTGTCTAGTCTTATGCGGAACTAATGGCAATTTTTTAATTAATTTTTTTTTTTAATTTTCATATTTTTACGTTATATATCAGATATCATCGAACCTACAAAAACTAATTAGTATTTATTTTCATTTATGACTTTCGCCTCTCCTCTGTTCGGTTGGCTTTCTGGCCTCATTGACAACCACTGCCACTTATCCCATTCTCCTAAGGTTTTGTTGCAAGTTACATTCATGCTTGCTCTTACCCTCACTTTTTTCTGGGTTCGGTACCAACGTATGTGCATAAACCGAGTTGCTCGTGCATAAATTTTAGTTTGATTGATCACATGACGAACTTGCTTCCTCGAATAAATGCGGTGAAGGAAACAATACAGCTTTAGTGAAGACTGTTCCACAGACGTTGTCCTTTTGAATTACTTTCGAAATTTTGCTTTGTGTGGTAAATAAATTCCTGTATAGCGGACGATGGTTTAGGATGCTCAGTTAGCGACTCTTATATCTTAAATGAAGCCCCTAGCTGCAACCCCTTTCTTTACTCTACCTCCGTTCATATTCTCTGTCTTCCATCTTACTTTCCACCCTCTCCTAACAGCTGCTTCATATTGCAACTGCGAGGGTTTCCTCCTGTTACAACTTTTAAACCTCCTTTACTCTCAGTTTTCTTTTCAGAGCTGAATGACCTCAAGATCCCAGCATTTGGCATTTGACCTAAATCATATGTTCCATTTACAATATCTTAGGTCGAGTCTTAGTAACTTCACACCATTATTATTCACAGTGAACACGCATTTTCATAGAGCGAACCAAGCAGACATGACCTTGCATAGCAAACTTCACGAAGACGGACGAAAAAGTCAAATTTATGGTTCCTGAGATAATTAGCCATCGAGTGCAAAAACACATTCCGTCTTAACTGAGACAGATGCTAGTGGAGCCGTTGATACTATCTGCTAGAGCACTTGCAGTCTCCTTAGAATTATTGCGTTTAATGTGAGCGAACTCGAGCGTTGCTATCTAGTTCTTCATAGTAAATCACTAGAAATGTTTTACTCTCTCTCTCTCTCTCTCTCTCTCTCTCTTTTCTCTCTCTCTCTCTCTCTCTCTCTCTCTGTACACCTGGGTGGTAGTGCCTGTGAGTCGCTTTCCACTTTTGACAATGTTCTCAGACAAACAGCAAAGATAAAAGATGCTTCTCTCTTGTTACCGAACCCCCTCCCATTTTTCATTGAGTATGTGCAGTTTCAGAGAAGGCTGCATAATTCATTGTTCACCTCAGTATACTGTATATCGTCAGTTACACGTGTTGCAGGGCAAAAAGAATCGGGAACGTACCCACACACACACACACACACACATCTACGTCATATCCATTTTTGAAAACAGATATAGCTTCATTGGTCTTCATGAACTCGTAGTTTCTTTTGGAATTCCCATAGCTAAACTTACTCTCTCCGGGTTGCAAGGAGTTACAGTAACTCTATTTACAAATGTTACTTGCCTTTATATCAAACACTTAGAGCTTACTGAAGGCTGTCGTGAGCAGATGGCTGAGGGAAACAGTTTGTGTGACGAATAGATGAGCGGATGATTACATACATATGTGAATGAGGAAACAGAAGCGAGAAAGGTGAGTTTATAGAAGATACTGAATGAATGAAAAAGTGAATGAAGCCGGAAAAATATTAAGCAATGCATAGAGCTCGCAAACGCCCTAGTCAGATGACAGAACCTACAGTAACTGGAATAAATAAATCGAGGATTTTCTGAAAATGGAGAGAATGAAGACCGATGAAACTTTAAGACGTACAAATACAACATAATGTAAAGAGAAAATTAAAGCATATTCATCAGCTTCTGCAAGATTTATGGGTGAGGTGTTACGCTGTGAAGATGAATTGGCTCCGAATAGATGGAGCTGGTGGGATGAATATATGCTTCACTTGCAGATGAATCTTGTGCTGTGAAACTGCCACAGCATCCATTTTCTCTTTAGAGGGGAAAAAAATATTTAAACGTCGTAGTCATAAGTGACATAATTATTCACGAGAGAAATTCTGTCGGATCGCTTGGGGGCAAAATGGCTGAGAAGGGGTTCTGGCAGAAAGTGACAGAATGAACGAAAGCGTTTTATTCAGGTAAAACTCAATGGTTCGTTAAGAAAGGTGTTCTCCGAATGTTTGAGATATTTATATGTATGTACATATATATATATGTATATATACATATATATGTGTATATATATTCATATAATATATATATACATATATATATATACATACATATATATATATATATATGTCACACATATATATTTATATATATATTTATATATAGTATAATATATATATTTATACTGTATATATATATATATATATATATATATATATATATATATATATATATGCGTTTAACTTTTAAAAATAAAAAACAGTGTTTGTGTAAACCCGGAAAGTATTCACAATAGGGTATTATATATAATCGTAGTAGCACACGTTCAGGCTTTTGGCAAGAAGTTATTCATTCAAGGTGAACGTATCAACTTAGTAATGAGCTCTCGTTCGTCTTCATGGCAATTTAAAGTTTTTTATGTAGGAAATGATGCCCGAGATGTCAGTGGGAGTGAGAAGAAATTCATGAGATATGAGGAAAATATATGTATGTATGTATATGTATATATATATATATATATATATGTATATATATATATATATATATATATATATATATAATATATATATATATATATATATATATATATATATATATATATATATATATATATATATATATATATATTGTTCCATATTGTGTGTATTCAGTTATACATATATATAGTATATATAGATATAAATATATATAATATATATATATATAGTATATATATATATATATATATATATATATATATATATATATATATATATATGTATTATTTAATAACCTCAGGGTTTCATCAGGCATTTTGGGCACAAGGTTGTTGGGTATATGCCCTTCTCAGCCTTGAAAGCGACCACCACAAGTGAAATCTACTGAGCACCTTAATTCACTGCTGAGTTTAGATCAACAGAAGCCTAAACCATTCCGACCTTGCTCTAGAATCGAGTCCTGGTAATGATTTAAATAGAAAAGATAAGAGACTCCTTTTTGTTTTCTTGAATATCTCATATTTTCTTTATAGTTGCTTTAACCGTATATAAAATGTTCATTTGTTCGTATGAGCCTTTCCATTTTATTGATAAATACGACACTATTTCTCATTAATTGTAATCTTAAATCACGGCATTTGACTTCCTGGGTCGTACCCTAAGGTGAGCAATCGCAAAGAAGCAGATAAGACCCTGTTTTTAATGACTCTAATCGATTTTTACAAAACAAGCATAGAAAATCAAATCCGAAGGCGGGACGGGACACTATTATAGCAAAATTAGTTCACTATTTTCATTTGCATATTAATATGTTGTTTTTTATTTACGGGCAAATTCTGGGCTTTATTTATTCTGATTGTTTGTTATTTTCAGTTTAGTTCTTGAACACTTTTTTTTTTTCCCAACTTGACTCTTGAGCGCTTAGGTAATTCCGTGTTTCTCGCCATGAATTCTACAGTATATTGTGGCTGTTGTTTTAGTTCATATTTTAGAAAACAATGAAATCTGGTTTGTCGATCACTTCATGATGTATTTACAAAACTACAATAAAGCGCGACTGATTGGCAAAAAATAGTGTAATCTGAACATTAAAGGAGAAATGTTGTTAGATTATTTCCTCGTATCAGAAATGAAAAGACTGTTTTTGAACATTAAAAGAAAGTTGTTAGACAAATAATTCTGACAAATTATATCCCTAGAACATCAAGATTGAAGTCATTATGGGTAATAACGATTACAAGACCATATTTTGTCAAACCGAATCGTATAAAATCCCAAAGCAGTTAAGGGACTTTATCCAATTATACCTAATTCTTA
>NC_089756.1:10138725-10256225 GCF_040412425.1 Macrobrachium rosenbergii | reverse complement strand
TCGTACGCCTGGGCCAAACGCCGACAGCATCGCCGCGCGCGACCGACCGACCGCCTTCGGCTCGCTTCTTCTTCTTCTTCGTCCCGAGCAGACAGACAGCCATAGTAGACACCTTGCGCGGCCGTGGCGGCGGCAGGCGTTCGTTCGTTCCTCTTCTGTTTGAGTGAGTCAGGCAAGCAAGGAAGATGGGGACCGGACAGGCAATCAGTTAGTTAGTCGGCAGTCCCGGTGATGTGATGGAATCATGTGATGATGTGTCTGAGAGTAGTAAGGGCTTGCCGTGTGCATGATCATTGATGATGAGTGTGGAGCCGCTTGTTCTGCTTCATTTCTGTTATCACGCCATCTTTATCGTATTTTTTCCATTCTTCTTCTTCTTCGTCTTCGTTTTCTTCCTCTTCTTCTTCCTTAGTGTGGCTTCTTCTTCTTCTTCCTACCCTAGACAATCACCATGTATTTTAATAATTTGTTCATATTTTTAACTGTTTATTTGTGAACTTTAATCATTTATATTTTTTCTTTTTTAATAACTCGTCTCTTCTTTCTGTATTTCCCATTACCTTCCGTTAATTCTTTCTAAAGAACACCATATTCTTTGGAAGCTCTTGTATTTTGATAATTTATTTATATCCTCAACTATTTATTTATGAATTTATTAATTTATAATTTTTTTCTAATCTGATACCTGATCTCTTCTTTCTGTATTTCCCATTACCTTCTGCTAATTCTTTCTAATGACCACATACTTTGGAAGCTTGATTTTGTAGTCAATGACTTCCTTTGTGGGCTTGTTCCATATGAATAGATCTTTTGAATAATAATAATAATAATAATCTTCTTCTTCTTCTTCTTCTTCTTCTTCTTCTTCTTCTTCTTCTTCTTCTTCTTCTTCTTCTTCTTCTTTCTTCTTCTTCTTCCTTGGTGGCTGCATTTTCTTACTCGGTCATCATGCCATATTTTCAGTATAATGTTATTCTATAAATGACAACCATTGTTACCGAAATATGGTGGCTATATATAATTATAGGTTGATGGTTATCGATTCGATAAGCAATGATGATTTCATAGATTATTTAAATGTTGGATTATTCATCCTTAGTTTTCCTACGAATTGGCATTATTATTATTATTATTATTATTATTATTATTATTATTATTATTATTATTATTATTATTATTATTATTATTATATTTGATATTTCATGTTCTTAGGATACTTCAGTTTCACTCACCAAATTGCCTCGCAATCTAACAATTTCAAGAAAAATGTCTTTGAAATTCACTCAAGTTTTCTGCAAATGATTCAAAGGTAAGGGTTTGGAAATGAAAAATTTTGCTTAGCAATGAAATATATAAATATATATATATATATATATATATATATATATATATATATATATATATATATATATATATATATATATATATATATATATATATTATAGTGTGTATGTACAGTACATGTGCAAATGTGTGTATGCATCCTTGATATTTTTATACATAAACATTAAATTTAAAGTCGCTTCATCCATTCAATTCTGTCTTCCTCTCAAACAGCATCTAATCAGCCCTACACATCATCCACAACAGAATTCCGTAATACAAGAGAACTCCCAAGCAACTAGGTTCTTCCATTCTCTCTTCAGGCAAGCACTGAAACGCCCCCTCGGGACTTTTTTCATTTACCAAGAACTATTCATCTTCTCTTTCGCTTGGTCTTCTTCCCCTGCAATGTAAATTCGCAGATAAGTGGGAAAATGTGATGGTTTCGTAAGAAGATTGATGTCGAGAGCGAACTACGGTCGAATTTGAAAGCTGAAGGAATTAAAAGAAGCAGATGATGGAATAGGGAAGTAAGTGCCTTGCAAGAAAAAGGAAAAGAATGCTGTTTCAATCGTTCGATGAGAAATATGATAGTGAAAGACAAAGAAGAGTAAGAGAAATTTTAATGAAGTTGATGGAAAATGAGAGAAAAATTGAGAGGTTTGTAAAGGGTTTTGGGGAGAACGGGGACAAGTGGTCCTTAGAATGTGGAATAATATTTTGAGAAGGTGGAGGTCGTGTCGGATGATTACAGGACCAAGAAATGAAGAAAAGAATATTTTAACAGGACGTAGTTACAAGTAAATGGAATGAGTAGTTGAGGGTAATTGAATGCCCATGATTGAAGTTATCGATAAACCATTTGAATGCTATGGAAATCGATGTTATAAACGAGGCCAAAACAACAGTAACAGAGGAACGTCTTATGAACGTGATTATAGACAAGAATAAAACTAAGAACGAAAAGCTACTATAGAAGCCAAGGTTACCAGGTGAATCCACCGCTGGGTGTAGTGGGCGGCGGGGGGTGAAAGGGTGGAGAGGGGGAGGGGTTTGCTGGATTCGGCCATCAAGGAATGATTGATGGAAGGGAAAAACGTCTTTTAAAGAGGGGATGAGCTGAACAACTGTCCATTTGTGAACGTGAAAGATGTCTGAGGAAAGTGTCAGCCGTATACAAGGAGCATAAAGGCATAAACTTGATTATTATTAAAGCTAGGAATATAAATAGAATTGTAATTAGTGAGAAAGGTAATCAGTGAGGAATGTTACTTGAAAAATATAGTTTAAATACTAGAGAGGTTATGTGCATCAAGCTTTTTACAATCTTAAAGACGAGTTATATGGAGGAGTAAATAAACAAATGAAGCTTACATGTGACATACGCTGATTGTAAGAAGCCCATGAACAATTAGAGTATGCAGGTGATTAGGTCCATTTAAGCGGGATTTTTCCTCCCAGCCCAGCACAGTGTAAGAAAATTGACCCTTTCTAAAACTAGACCATCTTCAAATTACTTTATTAAGCGGTTACAAGATTGATCAAAACATTTCGAAGGGTTGAGGTTATGTGCAGAAAGGGAGATGGAATTAAAGAATGGAAAGAATATGAAGGAAGAACGATAATTTTATGCGTACTGGATGCGATAGAAAATGGAAGGCCAAGAAAATTAAGTGGTCAAGTGATAAAGATGCAAAATGAGTTAAAATTGTGTACGATATGAATGTTATTGATACCGCATAACAGTTAAATGGTGGATGAGGTAATGAGAGACGCCAGATCGATTCCATTAGGGAGAAACGTCATGAACCCGTATCCTGAAAAATCGAGTCATTAACATAATGGTTAGTCGACTGTGGTGGGTTGAATTCAGGAAAGAGAACCTGATATATTCGACCTCTGGGAGCACCGCGTATACTGGAAAAAAAAAAACCGTACGGTAGGGGGAAAAAAAGTATAGTGCGGTGTTTGCATGAAGATAGTGGGGGGAGGGTTGCGGTTGCCGTTGGAAAATACACGTAAATAAATGAAGTAACAAATACTTATACGTATAACAGTTTTTCCCTCATACACTTTTTTTTCTCGATAGTTTAATTTTAAAATCCAAACCAAAACGCAATGATGAATATTCCGAACCATCTTTTAAGACTGAAACCATCCTTACGTTGCTGACTAGGATGACGTCAGTCGATTTCCAGATATGTTATGAGCAGAACCTCTAAAACCCGAAAGTTCAATCAAGGGTTTCATTTTCATCTTTTTCGTCGAACGCAAAGCGCTGCTGAACCACTTTCTAGACCGAGAGCTGAACGATGCCCGTAGACGTGGCCAACCGTCAGAATTGGGAAGGCTTATCGACTTTAGACCAGAAACTGATCTGAATTCGGCAGAGGTCATTTATGCTTAAAGGTGAGGCCGAGAGTGTGATGACATGGTGAACGGAGCTCTCTCGAGCGTGAATCAGACGAAAGAATTGTGGTTCATTTAAAATTATTTCCCTCGCCTTGTTTTGCCTTCGTAATCTTTCACTGGGGCACATCACAGCTCTCTCTAGACTTCCCTTTAACATCATTCAAGTAATGGATGGGAACAAAAAAAGCTGTGCTTGTTTTTATGTACAATAGAATATCTTCGTTATGGATCTTGTAAAATTACTCAGAGGCTTAAACTGGGTTTTACCCCCCCAGTTTCAAGAGAAATTAGTATCCCGGGTGTAGAATTTCGGCTGTTCTGGAAATCTAGTTTATCATGTGTGTGTGTGTGTGTGTGTGTGTTTTAATGGATGGATGATAGTGTGACGTCAGTGCCGAGAGGTGTGAATTGACTCGAATGTTGTTTCTAATTCCCATTCATAAACCCCGCAGAGTGATAATGCCCTATTTTACTAATTTACATCTCTTATAACACACTGATCTCTCGTAACAGGTTGTTGAAATAAATTTTTGTCTCTGATACTTTGTGGAGTCACTTTAAAATTACCATACGCACGAGAACTCCGAAAATATTAATATTTGACAGTACATGTGTGAATCTGCCCCTTTATGCTTTTGACGAATGCTATTGAAGCAGTTTAGACAAGTCATATTGAAACAAATAGCATTTGAACTAGTATTTTTTTAATGGAATAATCCAAGTGTTATATTTCCAACAATACTACTTTGACTTCAAGCGATATCAAAATAATGAATGAAGTGCAAGCGAGACTTCGCAACGATCAGAAGTGAGTTTCCCTTCATACACTACTCGTACTAATGAACGACCCAGTCGGTTATAAAGAACTGGTAAATTACCTTGTCAGACCTCTATTCAGCCATTCGCTACCAGAGACCTCTCGGTAGGAATCCCAGCCATTCCTAAATCGACTGAGCTACATGGAAAGACCTGCTGTTGTGTTTTTAATATCAATATAAAGTTTAAGTTTTGTAACTGTTAGTTTGTTTGTAATCTTGTCGACTAGGCCTATTATTTTCCTATATTTTGCTCGTGAGTTGTTTTCATGAGTGCTTTTAAGCCAATTCAGATACTACTCTGCTTCCGAAGTTTATTCATTTTCTGTTTTAATATTTTGCACCGAATGACAATTGATATTTTCTTAATTGTCATATCACTTTTCCGATGAAAATGGAATCCAAAATTAGGAAATTTAGCATTGGTGAGAATATTGGTTTGATTTATTTGCAAGCAATTCATGAGACACTGTGTCATTGGTGAAATAAAAGTTATGTATTAAAAGAAATTGCAAAGGCAGGGCCCTGACAACGCACCTGAGGTGAACTGAAACATCCGTGATCAGCATTATCAGAGTGATGATTAGAAATAGCTGAACTTTGATCTCATAACCTGACTCAACAGGAACTGATACAGCAGAATAGTAATTGTTTTATTAGTAGAATTATAGAACAAAATCGAGATATATTTCTTTGATTTAATTTGTTAAGGCATTGTTCTGGTTGATAATTTCATTATTTCGACAGGCAACCCACCACCCACCCACCTCTCTCTCTCTCTCTCTCTCTCTCTCTCTCTCTCTCTCTCTCTCTCTCTCTCTCTCTCTCTCTCTCTCTCTCTCCTGTCTTAACACCATTATACTGTTTTCTGACTCTTTTATATAGAAAATAGTATACAACCAGAATTTGTACTGATGTGATCGAAATCATGGAACACCCTAAAAGTAAAATGACATGGTGTCAGCTTTTTCCTCTACGTGCGCTGTGCTTGCTTTTGGCAAGACTCGTATGGAAATGATTTGCTTTCAAACCATTAAAAACACTTGGCTGAATATATGCAAAGAATGCGATAACATCCATGAAATCAGCCTTACATGTTTGTATATGTGTGTGTATAAACGCTCACGCTTGCCAGCCCACATATATAAAAGGAAATGTCAAAGACTCTGTCGTCACTGTCATGTCACGTGACAACCTGGAGGGTTTGTTTACATCTGCGACAGGTCACCGATTGCTCACTTTGCCCTGGCCCTTTTGACAGAAACCAGTAGGCTGAGGTGAAACTACCGGTGATCGTACAATCGTGGGGAATATTGCAGTATATCACATATACCTCGTGAACGGTTGCAAATAGGAATGGAATGCTAAATAGCATAACTAGAAACAATCAGCATTGCCTAGTGAGATAGAAGAAACACCGAGGCTGATCCAGGCCTATGTGTATTGTGAACGGCTGACTTTCTGAAAGCACAGGTGCTTAGGCCTAAAAGTTTTTTCATGGCGGAAATTGACTACCTTATTGCATCATGGATCACTCGGAACTCAATATATTTTGTCTTTGCTGCGCTGATATACTGGGTAATTAATAGAAGAGGGAAAGATCTCAGACACAGGTGAGTCAGCCTACCGTAGGCCTACAGAGTCGGTGTTGAGGCCTATGCATCGTGGGCCTCTAATACCTAGTCAGATAGAGTGAATGTAGGGTAAGTTGTCAGGACTACTGTAGTCCAAGTAGGCATTTCAGAGGCAGTAGTGTCCCAACCAGTTTTTATTAGCCTAACCTAACCTTGGACGCCATACCCTGACCTGGCCGGTGGGGCGACCCTTTGCCCTTCCCTGGACGTTTCCAAGTAACTCTGCTAGAACTATATATATATGGGGTAATTCTATATGGTAATTAGCTCCGGTGAGCTGACCTGTTTTTTGTTATTTTACTTCCTTCAATTTGGTAATATTTTTTCTTCTGTAACACTTTTGACCTTTGAAGGGTTCTGATACTGGCGGCATGCAAGCCCCCCTTTTAGCTAATGTCGGCAAAATGTAACCAGTAAATAAAAATACCAACCTAACGTACCCTAGAGGTGTTTACTGGTTACTGGCCTGGGGGGCTTGTTACCGCGCTTGGTACTTAAGTCGTGTAGTCTTCAAAGGTCAATTGTATATTTACAGCTGGCCGACAAAATATGACTTTAGATTCTTGTAAAGGAAGTAAAATAACATAGAAAAAAACGCCAATTGCCACAGTCTAGCTCACCATGGACAGCCGGTTTAGAATTACCCTATATATTAGCTCGTGCCTGTTTTTACCTTTTCAACTGGTTTCTTCTTTAGGGGTTCTGATACTGGTCATCTTTTTGTTATCGGCCAAATGGAAACCGTGTTTGTACTTGGATGGACTTTGGGGTTAGATGTTATCGTGCTGTCTTGTGAAGGTTGTATGGAAACCCCTTGTTGGATGGACTTTGGGGTTAATTACAGGTTAATTAGACTCAAGCGCCAAAAATGAAAGGTAAATTAATAATTAGCAACCAAAAAACTGTAGAAAAAGTTGTTATAGTGCCGTCAGCGACGCGGAGCTACCCTAGAGTTCTACCCTATATGGTAGCTCCACGCAGCCGACGGCACTATAACTTGACTTTTTCTACAGTTTTTGGTTGCTAATTATGAATTTACCTTTCATTTTTGGCACTTGAGCCTAATTAACCCCTGAAGTCCATCCAATAAGGGGTTTCCATACGCGATCTTCACAAGACAGAGCACGGGTATGTCTGTTTCGAACGGTTCATATCCCGTCCGGCAAGTGCAATAACTTGTTAACGTATGGGTACCACCCCCCCCCCGGGCCAGTACTAAACACGGCGAAGGGACATTCCATTTGGCCGACAACAAACAGATGCACCGCTAGTATCAGAACCCCTAAAAGTGTAGGAAGAACCAGTTAAAAAGTAAAAGCAAACGCGGAGCTAATGTATAGAATTACCGTAAGTCTTGACCCCACATTAAGTTAAGTATTCCTTAGTTTAACCAGACCACTGAGCTGATTAACAGCTCTCCTAGAGAGGGCTGGCCCAAAGGATTAGACTTATTTTACGTGGCTAAGAACCAACTGGTTACCTAGCAATGGGACCTGCAGCTTATTGTGGAATCCGAACCGCATTATACTGAGAGATGAATTTCTATCACCAGAAATAAATTCCTCTAATTCTTCATTGGCCAGCCGGAGACTAGAACTCGGGCCTAGCAGAGTGCTAGCCGAGAACTCTACCGACTCGTCCACCGAGGAACTTTGACCCCACATTTTGCATTCGCGCCATCAAATACATGAGTAAATTATTTTTTTCTGGTGTTTTATTGTGATTTTATGCATTAATAAATATCACAGTCACTGAAAATCAATTTTTTTCCATGCTCCTAGGCCTGGTAAAATTTTACTGTAGTTGCGCGTCCTGATTCCCACCAGTTGCCGACCAGGACAGGTTACGGCCTTTTTGGGGGTGTCCAAAGGGGGTGAAGCCCCCCTGGCCAGGCCAGGGCACACTGCCCTAAGTTATGTTAAGTAGGTAAGATCTGGTTAGGTCAGGACCTGGCATTATAGTAAAGGTTTAAGTCTATTTATATATGAAGAACCTGTCCTGGTCAACGACTGGCAGGAATCAGGCCGCACAACTAAAGTAAAGTTTTATCCTAGGCCTTTATTCAATAATTAGGCTATGGGGAAACCCAGTGGGAAGCCATGGTTTTAGGGTTGGGGGGCGGGGAACCTACGGCACTCATGCACATCAGCAGTAATAAATCACTTAAAAATTTATTTAGCATGAAAATGTTTCAACATAGATGACATTCTAACAAAATTCCCCTACTGCTTTCCAACTCACCCTAGGCACAGGGCCCTCACCTAGCCTTGGGGCTAAACCTAGAGTGCTTCAAGTCACCAAGTATAATACAGAATTGCTTCCTAACTTAATCTTTCCTGGCCTAACTAGGTCCTCACTAGGCTAGGGGCTAACCAAGAATGCTGTAAGTCAATAGATAAAATACAGGGAGAATGTAACGTGTCCCATGTTGCTTGGTCCTTTCCTGGGAAGGAAGGTTTTCCATTCGTGTGCCTCCCAGCCTAACCTGACCCAGAAAGCCATACGTATTATTCCATTGTCAGGTATACAGTTGAATAAGAATTATATAATGATTAAGAGTAAGTCTCATGCCAGCCTTATGAAAGGTAAGAGTTTTATCTCATGGTGGAACTTTTTTTTTTTTTATGAAAAATTTCACTTCTTACATTAGTACTGTGCTTTACCCCAAGGAATTTCAGTAATTATACAGAGAAGGAAGCTAGTCATTGTAATTTGTGTGAAATTACCATTTCAGAACTGTGGCCAAAGAGGTAAAAGTAGATCACTTGGAATAATAAAAAAAAAAGTGGAACATGTTCATCAAAGTCTAATGTTTGGTACTGAAAGGGGCAGGTAAGAGAAGTAGGTGTCATTGTCTATCCCAGTTATGAGGTTCTCACACAGTTTAATGTAACAAGAATATCTTTTTAATGAGTATGTAATGTCTCCTATATATTTAGCTATAGCATAAGGGTATGCAAGTCAAAAGTGTCCATTTCATTGGCACAGTCCATTGATGCTCTTATTGTATTTTGTTCTCTCTGGATGGTGTTGTAGGGAGAAGTTTCTTTCAATATCTGCCATCAAGGGTTACAGGGTTGCTTTAGGCTTAGTTCTACGTCTCAAAGACATGAATTTATCCTCTTCATGGGAGATTTCTATGCTTCTCAAGAGTTTTAAGCAGTCTTGTTCCCCAAAAGACCTTGAACCTCCAAATTAGGACCTAACATTGGTGCTGAGCAGTCTGACACGTAGTCCATATGAACCCTTAAGAGCTTCTTCAGACAGGAACTTAACTCTCAAAACTCTTTTCCTTTTGGCCTTGGCATCTTCCAAAAGAGTAAACGAACTACATGGACTATCCTTTAATGTTAAACACACAAGGGGCTTGGGGGTCAGTAGCCTTCGAATTTGTCCTGGGATTCGTGGCTAAAACCCAAAATCCCTCAGTTCATGGCGACAGATTTGAGACATTCTTCATCCCCTCTTTAACAGATTTTGTTGGTAATGACCCCATTGAGTTACTTTTGTGTCCTGTTAGGGAACTGCATAACTCCCTGGAAAGGACTAGACACCCCAGACCTGGTTGTCAAAGGCTTTTTGTTAGTATAGGCTGGATCAGGAAAGAAGCGTCCAAGAATACTGTCTCCTTTTGACTTCGAGAAGTAATTAGACAGGCCTGCTCTTCTCCCTCAAATCCAGAAGCCAATTTGGTGCATGCAAGAGCACATGTTGTCAGGGGACTAGGACCTTCCATCACATTCAAAAAGAACCTGTTGGTTCAAAGGATATTGAAGGCTGGTACTTGGCTATGCCAAACCACCTTGCCTACAGGTCCTTGGACACTTTTTCCTTGTGTCCGATGGTGGCTGCTCAACAACTTGTGTAGCTCACCTAGTGCCCCTAGCAGGACTTTTTTTCTAACCAAATGCAGACACAAAGACATTGTCTGCAAATGGACAGTTTAACCAGACAAAACCACGAAATGTCCGTGTTTGCTGTTAAAGAGGGCACAAACAATGCCCTTGTTCTGACTTTGAATATGAAATGATGACGCTGCCAGACACAAAATCAGTTTTCAGTCTGTTTCTATCCTGATTGAGTTAAGAACATTTTTTATTTTTTCTTAGATTGATACTGTTCATCATGTCCAACTCAAACACATATTGGTCTCGGGATAACATTATTGAATTAATTGAATTATTGCACGAACATGAATGTTTGTGGAAAGTAAGAAGTGTTTCTTATAGGAATAGAAACCAACGTGCTGCAGCCCTCAAAGAGATAACCAATAAGATTACCAGTAAAAGCTTCAAAGTTTTGACAAGTGATGTGAAAAAAAATAGACAATCTCAGAAACCAGTACCGTAGGGAAATGAGGCAAATGAAAATGTCAAAGAAGTTGGGAAGTGGAACAGATGGTATATATACGCCAAAGTTGTGGTGTTTTAATTATCTATCTTTTTCAAATGATGGCAACACTACAGGACCATCTGTGTCGAATATGCCAAGCAGCGATAACCAATCTTCTGATCATTCCTGCAGGTACCCTGCTGAGGAGGTTTTAGGTGAAGACCATTCTGACTCTGAGGTATCTCTCTCTCTCTCTCTCTCTCTCTCTCTTCAGACATTTGTTTTTTGTGTTTTTTTTTTTTAAATTGCCACGTTTAGTCTTTGCAGAGTACTTATTTAGTGAAAATACATGAAGTAGTTTTATACTGAATATATTTGTTCTACCTATGAATGATAGTAAAAGGACAGTGCACAATAATTGATGAGTAGTTACTAGATCAGATATCAGTTGTTTTTAATATTCAACATATTTCTAACTTAAACCATATAGGTTAGGGTCCCTTCGAGGTATTCCACATCCTCAAAAAGGGTCAAAATCATTAGCCCATTAATCTCTCCCTTGTAACTAGTTTAGCACCCACCAGCAATATTGTTTAATGAGTTTTTACTAATTTAGTGAAATAACAAAGAGCTGGCTGTGCCGGTAGGGGGGTTGCAGCTGTAGAGTAAGCATTACACTACCACAACCACACACTGCCTCGACTTGCTGCCGACTGATTAGTGTCATTGATTACCTAAAGCCTGTAACCCACCTGTCCTGTAGCTCTGCCATCTGGATGAAGTTTCGGTCAGAGTTTGCATACTTTGTATGGTAAAGACATAGTCTGAAGACAGAGTTCGACTCCGTGGACGCGGCATAAGATGATTGGTTTTGAAAGTGAGAAGGAATGGTTTGACTGGTCTACTCCCTCCCTCTTTCTAATTCCTTCTGTACTGGCAGGCATTGGAGAGAATTAAGCCATCATGCGCTGAAACTGGTTAGATACAGGTGAGTGTTGAGTCCTTTCCGTTAGTTTTGACTGATTTTTCATACCCAATCTCTCTTAAAAGGAGAGAGAGGATAAAACAACAAGAAGGCTGGATGCTATCTTAGTGCTGCTGTCTCCAACAGTTTAGTTCCTTATCTATGTTGAGGCACAGTGTAACAGGAGTTTCATTTTGTCTCTTTACCCAGATGTCTGACTGACAGATAATCCATATTTGACAGCTCAGAGGCTTACGACTCCTTCCTATACCCATCTTTATCCAGGAAGTGAGACCAGGTGAGCTGAACCTCCAGTCGGTTCTGAGGCTTTCTCCGTCCTCCTTCCAAGAGTATGTGTATGAACAAATGACAAATTTTAAATCAGATTGTATTTTCCATAACTAACAAACCTGCAGTCTTAACATACACTACCCACCTCAAGCCAGCCCCTCATATTTTACCTGGGTCAGAGAAAACTGACACTATCTTCTATAGATGGGTCATAGGAGGTTGGCTTCTCCTCCTACCAACCGCCATCTTGCCCATCTCCCGATGCCACCGATTTCCCTTTAACTTTTTTAACCGGACCCCAGCTGGCGCTAGAGAACTTTTCCCTTATGTTAAGACTGCAGGTTTGTTAGTTATGAGAAATGCAAATTTATTTAAAATTTGTCATTTTGCCTTTATGGTATCCCCATACAGTAGCAACTCCATTTTCAAGAAAAAATATCCTGAATACTTTAACACTGTACTCTCTTTGTGTATTTTGTTGTGATGACTAAGGGGACAGTCCCTGAACATGCCTATTCTTGTAGTATTTCCTTTCCATCTCACTTTTATAGGCCACTGTTAGTATTAGTGTAGGGTATTTGGCAGTTGGGGAGAGACCTTGGAAGAACTCTTGGCAGGAAAGATTATGGCCATCATGCCAAGACAATCCAGTGTCAGTGACCTACCCCTTGAACTGGTGGCAAACCTAATTGAGGGTGCCCACCTGAGGACAAGTTGTGTAATTCTGTTGAAATTTCTTTAATATCTTGTTTGTGCAGGCAACTCTGGAGATCTGGGCACATCATTCAGTAACTTATATGTTGTTTAGTAAGAAGCAGCTGACATACTGCCCACCATTCCATCTTATATTCTCTGTGAAACTTTTGCATAATGAGTTCTTGTCAATAGGCCTTTCGCCATCATCTTTAGTATTGTAGTCACTGGCAGATGGTTCCTATCGTGTACATTTACCTAGTTTACTGTGGAAGATGCCACCTTACCCTAGTCTTTTTCATGTGTGGATTTTGGGAGGTTCCATTATCATCTTGGTTTCTCTAAATTTCGTGCTTGAGAATTATCAGGCAATCCCCTGACAGTAAAGCTTTACTCAGCTGTTAACCTTTCCCAGCAAATTGAGTCTTATTTTGTGACTGGTCAAATGGAAAAGATATTTTGCTGCTCTCTTGCAGTGCTTTAGTAATGTCTGATTTCATAATTTTTTTGGATTGGCAGATAAAGGGTGCAAATAAACCTGAAGAGGATTGAATGCAACCTGATATGTTCTTGAGCTGTGGGATCTTGTATTCTTGATGAAAATTGGAAATTAATTACAATAACTTGATTGACAGTGAACACCATATAATGGAATCACAAATTTGCACTGAGTTTTATGAAGGAAACTCTATGAACCCTTCAACCAGGCATTATTTAAGGGTTTCAGCTTGAAGACAGCATTTATTTTAACAATCCTGCCATCAAGCTGCACAAACTCCCTGCCAGGTAGCTTGTATATCTGGGTTGGTAATCAGCTAGTCTGGTCCTCTTTGTAGACAAGAGCTAGATCACTGGATAATGCAAGATGTTGGATCATGTGCCTTCCCAGTTTAATTAAATTTTTTGTGTGAAGTGCAGACAATGTTATTATATTTCCAGTAAGAGCTGTAAAGGACTAATTGAAAAGGATAAAGTTTGCAAGCCAAGTTCCAGGGAGCTGTGTCCATAAGGGCACTACATGTATATAAATTTATTTCTATCAAAATTATTCTTGTAGCTGATGACTGGTCAAGATTTACATCCGTATCAGGGTCATCATGCATGAGATAACAAAAATATATCTTCAACGGTTTGTTGCTCAGGTTATTAATGATGGCAGTTGGCATTGCCAGGCAAATCTTGCCTCACCATACATCTGGGCTGTCATTCAACAGTTCGTAAGATTGATTCTTGATGGTCCCAGTATTTGCTGGTAAGCATGTAATCTAGCTCTGTCTTCACTACCTTTCCAACCAGTCTTTTACTCTTTTTCAGTGAGTTACTTTTTAACTTTACACAGAAGGAGTAGTGTCACCCATTTGCTTGTGGTAATGAATGACTTTTTAACTTTACACAGAAGGAGTAGTGTCACCCATTTGCTTGTGGTAATGAATGATAGATTTTGGTCCCTTGTTATTATGTAGAATATTTTTGCAAGTATGGTGAAGCATAGGCCAGGGTGCTTAAAATCCCTGATGATGCCATAGATATGTGTCCCTGCTACCCTTGTTCTCATTCTCCAATTTGGCAGAGAAAGTTATCGAGCACAGTATCTTGCTTTTACTCTTCACTGCAATTAAAAGTGACATAAATGGTTTGTAAATTGTATATGCACAAAGTTTTATCTTTGTTTCTGGAATTCGGAGTCTTATTTACTGGCAGGGCTCTTCTCCCTGCAACATTTTGGCTTGCCAAGGTTTCACATGGAATAAGATGTAACCATATGAGTTTGGGCTTATGAATGGTATGGGAGGAAACCTGTTTAGCTAAAAAATTCTTATGAACTAACGAAAGATTTCCAAGAATTATGCATAGCAGTGTAAAAGGATTCTGTTTATAGAACATAGAGATAATTTTCTTTTACAGTATTGTGTATTTAAAATCTTGTGAAAAGAGGTTGCTTATCAGTACAGTATACTATAGTTTTATGTAAGTAACTTACCAAGTAACTACATGGCTATTAGTTTCACTTAACCACGGCAGTTCTAAATTTGAAATTCGCGGTAACGCGTTATTGTTTTAGTGTAGGTAACTAGACCCCGCCCACTACCGGGGAAGAATAGGTACAACAGTGCTGAAGAGCCCAATTCGTTTCTGCCAGTCAACAACTGTACGTGATTGGTTGAGCAGCTATAACTTGAATTTCGCTGGATGGTTGTATCTTTTCCTTTGCAGAAGTATTCATTCATGTTGGCAGTGTGCTATTTATTAGCTTAGCTAGTTTATTCAGACTTGTGACTTAGTATGTTAGATTCTAGCGTGTCTAGTATTAGGTATTGCAGCAAAGGCTGTAATACTAGACTTACTTCTGCTAAGTATAACTCTCACATTTTGTGTTGCCATTGTAGAGGGCAATTATGCTTGTTTGAACTTGAATGTGATGAATGCAAAGACTAGGATCAGGGTAAATTGAAAGTTTTGGAAGCACATCTAGATAGACTCCAAAGAGACAGACAGAAAGGCAGCTGCTAGAGCTAAGGCTAAAGGTTTAGTTAATCAGGTTTCTACTCCGAAATCGGATATTGCTTCTGAACCTGTGCCCTCTACACCTCTACCTGTGTTCTCCCCGATCACCAGCCCTCTGATGTTTCCTCAAACTCCTGCCGTCACAGATCCTTCGTTGGGACCACCTATCCAACGGCAGTTGGATAACATCCTTGAGCTTTTACAAAAGCAACTTGCCGCTACTCAGGATCAGGCAGACTTAGCGCCTCCTCCCATCACGTCAAATGAGGAAGCCGACGAAGAAACCTTTCATCAAGATCATCCTACGTCAGCGTATTCGTCCCTCTTGAGGTACAGGCAGTCCCCGGTTAACAGCGGGCTCGGTTAGCGGCGATCCGGTTTTACAGTGCTTGTCTAGCGACAAAAATCAGCAATTTTCGGTGCCGAAAATCATCGATTTCTGTTTAACGGCACCGATAATTGGGTATTGGCGCCGATACATACCTAACAGAAGCGCCGATAACCGAAAATCGGCACGTTTCGGCACCGATAAACCCCGAAAATTGCCGAAAAAGCACCAAGATCGCCGATTTTTGGTCAGTGGCAGTTTTCGGTTATCATCACACTCTTAGAACAGAACCCCGCCGATAACCAGGAACTGCCTGTACTTCCTCTTCTGCTATCCAACTTTACTTTCTTCAAGGGCCCTGTTATCACCTGGTTTGGCCTTCATGATGAGATAGCCAGTAGAGGCCTCCAGACTACCAAAGATGGTCCTCTCCTCATCCTCTAGGAAGGCATTAGCAGGAGTTGACAGTTGGTTAGCAGGAAAGAGGTAGCTGGGTAAAGCGGTTTTCAGTGCACCTCCTTCCCGTCTGTCGCCAAGGAGGTACTCGCCCTACTCCACTGGGGAAGCGCCTTCCCTGGGAGTTCCTGCCTCCTCCCAAGGGGACTTCTTCAGCCTTGTGGACACAACACTGAGATCAAGCTCTTAACTCCGCTAAGATTATGTTTATGTTTTCGGAATTGGACTGTTTTGTGAAAGATGTTTTTAAAGTCTTTGAAGTATTCAGTTCCCTAGACTGGACAATTGCGGCATTGGCCAAGAAAACAGAAGACTGTAGTACACTTCAAGAGGACTTTGCTGTGGACTGGGTGGGAGTAGTCTTGTGCACGGATAAGGCCATTAGGGATGGCTCCCAGGAGCTGGCTACCTTATTCTCCATGGGGGTTCTAAAGAAAAGGGAACTCTGGTGTACCCTTACCTCCAAAGGTGTTACTCCTTCTCAAAGATCGGCTCTCCTGTTTGCACCAAATCAGTCAGCTTTATTCCCAAGAGATACAATAGAACAGATCACATCTGACTTACAGAAGAAGTCAACACAGGACCTTTTGTTGCAGTCAACAAGGCGTGCCAAGGAACCAACCTGTGGCACTTCGGTCTTATTTAGCACGAGAACTGCCTCCCCGTTGCAACAGCAGCCCTTTCGAGGTGGAAGAACCAAGTTTCAGCCCTGCCCACGCTTGAATCTGCGTTCAGTCTGGACAACCAAGAAGTCATCCTCCAAACCAGTCTCTCGCATTCAGATTTTGGTCCTCCGTGTCCCTGTAGGAGCCAGGCTTCTCCAGTTTTAGGACAAAAGGGAAACCAGGAATGCAGAACCCTGGGTAGTAAAATTCCTACAAGAGGGCTATGCCATGCTGTTCAGGGAAAAACTGCCTTTGACATCCTCACCCATCAGCTTAACCCTTAAACGCCTACTGGACGTATCATACGTTGATTAAAATTGTCTGTTGGGTGCCAAGTGGACGTACCGTACATCGACTACAAAAAATTTCAACCTTCGGTCAACTTTGACTCGACCGAAATGGTAAAAAAACGCAATTGTAAGCTAAAACTCTTACATTCTAGTAATATTCAATCATGTACCTTCATTTTGCAACAAATTGGAAGTCTCTAGCACAATATTTCGATTTATGGTGAATTTTTGAAAAAACTTTTTCTTACGCCCGCTGGTAACTCGGCCGAAAATTTCATAAATTCTTTCGTCATTTTGTCGTAATTTTTGCACTGTTCTATATTAGCCGTTACGTAAAGTTTTATATATGAAAATGTGCGCAATTTCATGTAAAATACAGCAAAATACAACCCATGGTTGTAGCTTTTATCAGTTTGGAAATATTTTCATATAAACCACGATAACTGCCAAAATTTCAACCTTCGGTCAACTTTGACACGACCGAAATGGTAAAAAAACGTAATTGTAAGCTAAAACTCTTACATTCTAGTAATATTCAATCATTTATCTTCATTTCGCAACCAATTGGAAGTCTCTAGCACAATATTTCGATTTATGGTGAATTTTTTAAAAACGTTTTCCTTACGTCCGCCAGAAATTCTTTCGTCACGTTGTCGTAATGTTTGCACCGTTTCATATTTTTCGTTACATAAAGTTTTATATATAGAAATGTGCGCAGTTTCATGTAGAATACAACAGAAAATAACTCATGGTTGTAGCTTTTATCAGTTTTGAAATATTTTCATATAAATCACGATAACTGCCAAAATTTCAACCTTCTGTCAAATTTAACTCGACCGAAATGGTCAAGAAACGCAATTATAAGCTAAAACTCTTACATTCTAGTAATATTCAATCATGTACCTTCACTTTGCAACAAACTGGAAGTCTCTAGCGCAATATTTCGATTTATGGTGAATTTCTGAAAAAAAAACTTTTTCCTTACGTCTGCGTGCGGTAACTCGGCCGAACATCTCAGAAATTCTTTCGTCGGGCTGTCGTAATGTTTGCATCGTTTTACATTAGTCGTTACATAAACTTTTATATATGAAAATGTGTGCAATTTCATGTAGAATGCAACAGAAAATAGCTCATGGTTGTAGCTTTTATCAGTTTTGAAATATTTTCACATAAATCACGATAACTGCCAAAATTTCAACCTTTGGTCAACTTTAACTCGACCGAAATGGTAAAAAAATGCAATTGTAAGCTAAAACTCTTACATTCTAGTAATATTCAATCATTTATCTTCATTTTGCAATAAATTGGAAGTCTCTAGCACAATATTTCAATTTATGGTGAATTTTTGAAAAAAAATTTTCCTTACGTCGCTTGGTAACTCGGCCGAACATCTCAGAAATTCTTTCGTCTCGTTGTCATAATATTTGCACCATTTTATATTAGTCGTTACATAAAGTTTTATATATGAAAATGTGCGCAATTTCATGTACAATACAACAGAAAATAACTCATGGTTGTAGCTTTTATCAGTTTTGAAATATTTTCATATAAATCACGATAAATAGAAAAAATTCGACTTTCAACTGCAAATGTAAGCTAAAACACTTACAGTCTAGTAATATTCAATCAATTAGCTTCATTTTTCAACAAACGGGAAGTCTCTAGCACAATATTTTGATTTATGGTGAATTTTTGAAAAAAACATTTTTTTACGTCCACGCGTTACGAATTCATGCATCATTTTGTGATAATATTTTCTCTGTGTTGCTTTGATCGTTTTACAATTTTTTATATACCAAAATCATCGCAGTTTAGTGTACAATACAAAGAAAAACAAAATAACCCGTTAGCTTTAACCGTTTTGCTCACAGCGCGATTTGTATAAAATTATATATAAATAATTTTTTTGCTGTCATATATTTCAATATTTATATATGATAATGATATTTTTTCATTGCTGATGGTTGCATACTAAACTTCAGGCAATGACAAAAAAGGAGCCAAAATGAACTCTTAATCTTAAAAACTAAGCGTGCTGTGATTTTTGAAAAAAACTTTTTTCCGCTTAGCGCTAACTCACCCAACGCCCGGCATACGGGAGATGTTTTTGTAAATAGAGGCTCGGCGTTTAAGGGTTAATAGCCTTCTCAGAAGGCTTGGAGACATAAGCACAGAGGGGTTTTACAACTGTCTTTTCATCATCCCCAACACGTCGGAAGATTGGAGACCAGTCCTAGACGTCAGTGCGTTGAACTTTTTTGTGCAGACCACCAAGTTCAAAATGGAAACGAACCATTCAATCCTGTCAGCCATTCATCAGGGAGACTGGATGGTAATGATTAACATGGAGGATGTGTACTTCCTAGTCCCAGTACATCCAGGCTCAAGGAAGTATCTGCAGTTTGTATTCCAGGGCAAGGTCCTTCAGTTCAGGGCTCTCTGTGTTGGCCTCTGTACAGTTCCACAAGTACAGTAGTCACCCGTGTTCTTGCCCCTGTAGTGAGATGGCTCTATCTCATGGGGATCAAACATCTGTTTATATCTGGACGACTGGCTACTATGATCCCCATTGAAGAAGAGATGCAATTAGGACCTTCAAAAGACTCTACTACAGGCCCAAGAGTTGGGTCTTTTAATCAATTTCCAGAAATCCCAGTTTACTCCGACACAGTCAATTCTCTATTTGGGGATGGGGTTGGGGATCGATGCTCTGACTTTTCTGGCTTTTCTGTCCCACAAAAGGATTCAAACCTGCCTGAAGAGAGTAAGAAAGTTCATATCTCGCCCATCATGCACAGGCAACGAGTGGATGAGTCTGCTGGGCACTCCCTCGTCCATCAAGAAGTTTGTGCCTTTACGAAGGTCCATACAAGAGTCCAACAATTCTTCCTAAAGGCCAGTTGGCAGAGGAAAACTCTCCCAGACTCCTTCATGTTACGCATCACTCCCGAGATCAAGGAGGATCTTCAGTGGTGGCTTGCAGAGGAGAGGTTCTCAATAGGAAAGTCATTGCACCCTCTGAACCCCGACCTAACATTGTAATCAGATGTGTCTGATCTGGGTTGGGGGATGCTTTTGAAGGACATGGAAATATCCAGGAAGTTGTTGTCAGAAGAGAAGAAATTGCATATAAATGTAAGGGAATTGAAGGCAGTTCACTTGGCCCTTCAACATTTTATGACAGAGACTTACGGCAAGACAGTCACAGTCCACTTGGACAACACAGCCTCATCAAAAACCAGGGAGGGACTCATTCCTTCTCCCTTTACAAAGCGGCCAAGGATTTGCTTCTGTGGGCAGATATCATCCGTACCAGGATAATAACTCACTTCATCCAGGGAAAGTTAAACGTTCTGTCGGATGAGTTAAATTGCTGCAAACAGGTCCTTCTGACGGAATGGACACTGAATCCAGAGGTGTTCACTGACCGGTGGAAATGGTGGGGAAAACCGTCGGTAGACCTGTTTGCGATGTCGAGGAACCATCGCCTCCCCGTCTACTTTTCTCTAGTCCTGGACCCTCGGGCATGGGTGATGGATGCCATACTCCAGGACTGGTCGGACTTAGATGTCTACACCTTCCCACAGTTCAGCATGGTGAGGGAAGTCCTAAACAAGTTCATAACCCACACCGTGTCCATGACGCTTGTAGCTCTGTTTTGGCCACAGAAGGAGTGGTTCCCGGACCTTCTCAGTCTCTTAATAGACTTCCCCAGACTTCTACCTGAGAAGAGAAGCCTTCTAAAGCAGCCTCACTTCCATTGCTTCCATCTAGGCTTATTCGCTCTCACTCTGACAGGCTTCAGACTGTCAGGGTGCTTGTCAGAGCGAAGGGCTTTTCAAGAAAGGCTGCAGAAGCAATCGTCAAATGCAGATGTCAGTCTTCCACTAATGTCTATCAGGCGAAGTGGACAATCTTTCATGACTGATGCCGAAGACATGGCGTATCGTCTTCTAAAACCTGTGTAGCACAGATCGCTGATTTTTTAATATTTCTGAGGTCCTCTCGAGGCTTGGCCACCTCTACAATCAGAGGTTATAGATCTATGCTAAACTCTGTGTTTAGACATAGAGGTCTCTAGTTGTTTGCTAATCAAGACATAAGCGATCTAGTTAAGTCCCTAGATACTTCCAAGCAAGAGAAGCCTGCGTCAGTCACCTGGAATCTAGATGCTGTCCTCAAATGGCTCTCCGGCCCTACATTTGAGCCCCTTCATGCTTTATCACTGAGAGATATAACCAGAAAGACACTCTTTTTAGTTGCTTTAGCTACGGCAAAGAGGATCAGCGAATTACACACCTTCAGTAAGTGAGTGGGTTTTTTGCAAGGAGATGCAGTCTGCTCACTCACACTTGGATTCTTGGCAAAGAACGTAACCCCATCCAACCCTTGGCCTCATTCGTTTACAGTCAAAAGCTTGTTAGATATCCTTGAGCCAGCAGCCCAGGAGAGAACTCTTTGCCCAATTAGGGCTCGTAAGTACTACTTGGATAGGACCAAAGGGATTAGAGGTCCCTCTCAGAATCTATGGTGTTCGGTGAAAAACCCCTCATGACCGTTATCTAAGAATGCCTTGGCCTTCTTTTTAAAGAGTGTTATTTCCGAGTCACACTCGAAGATTCAAGAAGATGATCTCTCCATTTTTAAAGTAAGAGCTCATGAGATTAGAGTAGTCGCCGCTTCGTTGGCTTTTAAGAAGAACTTGTCGCTCACCACGATTCTCCAATCAACTTATTGGAAGTCAAAATCATTGTTCACCTCCCAATAATTGCGCAATGTGGGGACAGCCTATAATAATTGCAGTACATTAGGCCCATTGGCTGTGGCTGACAAGGTGTTGGGGGAAGAAGGATAGGGGATATACCTTCCAACCCTCTATCTCCTCACCTTGTTAAAGGATGCTGAGTTTTGGGATGCCTGGTGGTACCGTGTACCAGGAGTACCCACCAGTCCTTGGTTTTTAATAGTTGGGTGATGGTTTTAATATTATGTGATAACAAATTTCTGGTTGTATTTGTTGTACTGCACCCAGGACAAGGGCATTTATTTTGTAAGGCCTTGTCAGTCTTCAGAGTACTCCTCGACTACAGGGTTCTCCCACTGCTGCGTCACTATAGGTTGAGATGAGCACCAACCAGAGGCAGTATCTTCCTGCTGCAGCTCTCTCACCAATGCTAGCTACCTTTCTGTTTCAAATTCATCTCCTTTATTGAATGATTTTGGATGGAAAATGTCCATGCTTCCCACCTGTCAATGTGGGATTCAGCTATGTAGTTACTTGGCAAGTTACTTAAATAAAAAGTTACATTTTTATATAAGTAACTTACCAAGTAATTACATAGCTATTAGTTCACTTTACACTGCAGCTTGAATTCAAAATTTTGCAGTTAACACTTCGCACGTCTGTTCCGCCCACTAGCAGGAATATTAGGAATGACTTTAGCAGATAACCGCAATGTGTTCCTGCCGTGCTCGGGTGAACACCGAGTAAGGCGGCAGCTGTATTCAGATGTAATATCTGGATTTCAGTGGTGTACACATCCACCGGAACGCATATTAGTAGCCTTCATGAAATCTCAGGATGAGTTTTTTCTTTGTTTTTGTTATTAAGTTGATTCATTATCAGAATTTTTGTCTTAAAAGTCTTTTGTTTACATCCAGGCCGATAGTAACTCTGCCCTTAAGTAATCCTTGTATGTATTATGCCATTCCTTTAGGCTTAATCTCTTGTATTATGTTTTGTTTACCGGGTATAGATTACTTGCAAGCCTTCAGTATAATTTTGCCCTAAAATAAATTTTCGAATGGTGTTATTCCGGCATAGACACTCGCAAGCCGCCAATATAATTGCTTTAAAAGTAATCCTTCAATGTTTCATCATTATTTTAGGCTAATCCAGGCAAAACTTTTTTTGCTTTGGCTACTTGCATGCCACCGATGTAGTTTTGCCCTCAAATGTACCGCCGATGTAGTTTTGCCCGCAGATGTAATTCTTGGATCTTACGCAGATTACTTGCAAGCCTTCAGTATAATTTTGCCTTGATATTAATTTTCAAATGGTGTTTTCTGGGCATAGGCACTTGCTAGCCGCTGATCATTTGCCTTAATGTAATTCTTGAATTTTCCTCATTCTTTTAGGTTAATCCAGGCAAATTTGTTTTTGCGTAGGCTACTTGCAAGCAGCCAATGTAGTTTTGCCCTAAAAATAATTCTTGCATCTTAGGCTTTTCCTTTAGTCCAAATTTTTACATGAATGGGGTTTACAGGGCGTAGACTGTTCGCAAGCCGTCACTATATAATTGCCTTAAAAGTAATTCTTGGATGTTTCGTCATTCCTTTAGGCCAAAGATTTGCATTTTATGTTTGTTTACCGAACCTAGTATACTTGCTAGCCATCGGTAAATAATATTACCTTAACCCTCACATTTTCCCTTGTAGAGAATTGAAAGTGTAAGGGCAGAAAATAGTAAGGAGAGAAGGGTGCTTATTACGTAGCTCCTAGATTTTATAGCAAGCTTCCTCTTGAGCTGAGGCAGTTTGAGGATTTGAAGTCTTTCAAACAAACTTTAAACTTTTTTGTTTATCAGTGCTGTGATATGGAATATCACACAGTGAATGTGGAACATGCAGTGTGATGATGCATGCTCAGGGCAATACTTCTGATGAGTAAACTTTTAATTTGATAATGGAGGCCCTGCAAGCACTTTGGAAGTGGTGCAAGACCTAGATAAGTGTCAACAAACAACAAGTCATAACAACACTTTATCATTGGGCGAGAATTGGTCCCAGTATTTGCCTCGTCAGTGTATTGTGTAGATTACTCGCTTCATCAGTACATTTACAAATTTCTACCTTTTTTTCTGAGAAGTTTCTCTTTTCTCCTGTGCAAGGATAACACGCATCTAGGTTGATGCGCAGATCGTGAACGTTGCACACTTCCAGTAACAAGAAGCAGCCACTGGCGCCCACTTCAGCCTGACGTCAGGTCATGATACGAGCGCTAGATGGCTCCCACTAGCACCATCTACCTTCTGGCACCAACTCGTGCTCTGAGCAGCCAAAGGCTCCCAAAAGCACCCAAGCGCTCACAGACGACTCCTGTCATCTGGCGCTAACTCGTGCTCTGTGCAGCCAAGGCGCCCATAAGCGCCCAACGCCCTAGTGTGCCCACGGGCGGCAACTGTAGCAGTCAGTGAGGCATATACAAGGCTGACATACCCTTTTTCTCTCCTACTACCCCTATTTGTTTATCCACTTGGTTCCACGTCTGGCTCCCTAGCTTCCTTCCCATACCATTGCCAGTCTTGTGTCTGGGTTAACAGAAAATTAACCTTGCAAGAGAGTGTTGTGCAGTGGAGGTGGCTATCCAGCCCTCCAGTTCTCGTAGACCAAAGTCACTGTCATACTCTCCTAGACCTGGGAGGAGTCATACTGAAAGTCCAATGGAGGCTGGTGGGAAGTCCCCCGGGTAGTTATCCCCCCTCTGTTGAACTGTTGCACAGTCCCAGGTATCAACAGGCAGCCACTGAAAAGGCGTCTTGGTGGATGTGTAGTGGAGGAGGTGGTTGCTCGTCCTGCTGACTCCCCTAGACGAAGGTCCTTGTCAAACTCCCCTAAACCTGAGAGGAGGCATACTGGAACTCTAAGGGAGGTTGGTGGGTTTTGCCCACGGGTAGTCGCCCCCTTAGTTGAACCTGTAGTACATTCCCATCTATCAGCAAACAGCCACTGGAAAAGCGTCTTGAAGGATGTGTAGTGTTAGACAGCCACTGGAAAGACGTCTTGACAGATGTGTAGTGTTACCATCTCTCATCGAATTGACGTCTTCCTGCGCACCTAGCTCTGTCCTACTAGTGTCTGGCGCCAGTTCCTGTTCTCTCAGCACCTATTCCTGGATGCCCGACACCAGTTCCCGGGCTCTCAGCACTCTCTTTAGTACCTGGCGCCAACCTTTAGAGCCCCCATCGCCCACTCTCATGCACCCGGCACCAGTGTCTGGTGTCAATTCCTCTTTAGTACTTGGCACCTGTCTTTGTTAAGAACACTGTTGTTCTTTCTTGAGCGCCAGTCTCTGATTGGATGCCTGGCTCCAGCTTTTCAAGTGGCCAGCACCAGTCTCCGATCACCAGGTGCCAACTCTTCACTATCAGGCTCCTGCCTCTGAGCGCATACAGACCGCTCAACAGCGTTTTGGCTCTCTTCGGTCTGTTCCACCTTTGCCTAGGGTTCAAGACCAGCTGATGTTGCTCCCTTTTTAGTGACAGGTAGTGTCTCGGAGTCCTGCCCTTTGCAGACAGGGACTTTTGTGTCCCGAATTCATGAGCTTGTTGAAGGAATCTCCCTCTGGTGTTTTTTCTTCATCCTCCAAGAAGTCTCTCAGGGATTTGGAAGTTTGGCTTTTGTTGAAAAGGGAGCAAGACAAGTGTCTTTGGACTTAGCTCCCTCTGGTGCTTCAACAGAACAAGACATCCTTGTCAGAGATCTTGTCAAGATTTTGAAGTAAAAGGCTTTTCTTGACTAGCAGCAGGAGCACAGACTGTCAGCAGGAGCATGGGCTAAGTAGATAGAGGACTCCCAAGTGTGTACCGAGAGATATTGCCTCAGATTGTCTCTTAGTCCTGTCCTGTATGGACAAGGACAGTTGAGATGGGTTTTAGAGCTTTCCACTCTCTTCTCTGGGATTTCAAGAAGAGAGAGCTCTGGTGCTCCTTTTCTACTGTGAGAATGATGCAGTCCAATCAGCCCTGTTATTTTTGCCTACAGACCTACATCATCTCTTCTCAGAACAGTCTCCATTGCAAGAGTCAGCTTCTTGGATGTCAGTTTCAACTCCCGGAATTTTCAGGCTTTGCATCTGCTTAGAGAATCTCTGCTTGTTTCAGACAGTCCGCAAATATTGCCCCTATTTTCTTCTTTCTTGGAACATTAGTGGATGAGTCTACTGTTCTGGGGACTCTTTAGTCAAGTTAGATAAACTTCATATGAGTCCGACATGCAATGGTGACTGTACATACATAGATGAAGTAGGGAACTCCCTTCTTCCTCCAAGCCCGGACCTATTCTTCTGCTTTACACCTTGGATCTTGGTAAGGAACCCACGGGTTAACCAGAAACTCTCTGGGTCATGCTTCCCTTTTGATGGATTCTTTTCACTTATGTTAGAGAGCTGTAAGCATTTCTCTTGGGAGCTTCAGTGCTTCTTGACCTTAGTTAACACCTGGACTGCGGTAGTTCTAGATTCTCTATAGACAAGATTTCATTCCTAGCATATACGTAGAGGAGAAAGGCTCATTTTCTCTCTCATTTTCATTCGAAGCAAGAGAACCTGAGATCCAATTCATTTTCATTCAAGTCATCTAAAGTTCTTGTAGACGAACTGAGAGTAGGCATGTCCTTATGTCCCCTGGTCTGGCAGGAACTGTGGAGTCCATGGGGTAGACCGTCTATGTTCCTATTTGCCACCTCAAGGAACCTTCGAAGCTTCAGAAATCACCAGTACAAAGTTTTTCTGCTAGTCTTATTGCTTAAACTAGTTTGGTTGCAGGGGTCATTCTCCTAGCCCTGTCTGCCAGTCTAAGTAGGCAGTCTCTACCCCTCTTCTTGGAGACACCTATGGCCCATTTTCAGATACCCCTTCTGTACCTTAGGAGATCTCCATCTTTCGCACTCCATCAGTAAAGGGTATTGATCTATGCTCAACTAAGTGCTTAAACACGGGGCTCTGGCTTTTGACAACTTTATCTGGTCTTTGATGCATCTAAGCGAGGAAGGAATCCGGTAATCTGGAGCCTGGATGTATTCTGAATGACTGATGAGTCCCTTGTTTGATCCTCTGCATTCCTCTTTTCGGCAGCCTTACACGGAAGACACCTCTGGCTTCGACTAGTACACACTAGTGAGATCTAAGTCATCATTTAGAGATGGTATTTTCACAGGGAGACTCTTTTATCTTCATTTACCCTGGGATTTTTAGCCATAACAAGGATCTATTCAAGCTCTAGATCCGTCTCTTCTCCTTTAGGAAATTAATGGACATCATTGACTGAAGAAGAGAGAACTTTCTGTCCAGCTACAGCTTTCAGGTTTTTACATGAACAGAATTGGACTAAGATCACATCCTGAAAAGGCTTATTTTTGAATGCTTAAGGAAACATTTTGCCTTTTAAGTGAAAGTCAAGGACATCAGAGCAGCCTCTTCCTCCTTAGCTTTCAGGCTCATTTGTCCTTTACTTCTGTTCTACTTAGTCCTACTGGAATTATATTCATCCTCCGCATCTCTGTTTCCATTCCACTTAGTCCTACTGGAAGTGTAGTTGTCCTCCGCATCTCACTTTCTTTTTCAAGTGATCCTGATCATCGCCTGTCGCCTAGTTCACTGGGCGACAGCTACATTTTGCATCAGCTGCTGTCTGGCGCCAGTTATGGAGCTTCCAGAGCCACGAGCTTCTGGATTGTCTGGCTCCCAGCTCTCCTGGCACCAGCTCTTGCTCCGGGCGCCCGCCAGCTCCTACAAGCGCCGCTAGCTCCCACAAGCACCCACCCGCTAGCTCCCAAGGGCACCCACTAGCTCCCACTGGTGCCCACTGCTCCCATGAGCACCTGCTAGCTACCATGGGTGCCCTTTAGCTCCCACGAGTGCCTGCCAGTCCCAGGCTCTTAGCTCAACTGGTGCTCAGCGCTTCTGGTGCCAGCTACAGCCTGACACCAGATCATTCTCCGAGCGTTCAAGCCCTCTCCAGCTCTGTGGGAGAATAGGGAGGTCTCTGTCCTTTTGGAGTTTTTCAGAGGACCATCCTCTGCATATGGTGATATGGCAAGATCCGTTTCACATACTGACTAGAATGCATTGCCCTCATGGACTTCTAACTTGGGACACACTCAGAATTAAGAGAGCAGTTTGCCTTCTTTTAAGTAAAGCTAAAAATGTCATGGTAGCCTCTACCTTTTTAGCTTGCATACATTTTATGCCTCGTACATCCATTCTGCCTTCAAACTACTGGGAATGTAATCGTTCTTCGTTTCTCACTATTTTTAATGGAAGTTAAACAGAGTTGAGTCTTTCAATGCCTTGAGACCATTGTTAGTCACTGGCATGGTATCACAGAAGGAAGCATAGGATTGTTTTTTCATACTGTCTCTTCACCTTGTAATAAGGTGTTGAGCTTTTTGCGGAGCCAGGGGGTACATTGTATCTGAAGGACCCACCACTCTCAGTGGATGGGTTGTGGTTTTATCTCAGTGTAGGTGACAATGTTGTCTGGTTTTTATTTTGGTGCTGTGCCCAGGGCAAGGGCAAGCACCTATCATGCTTTGCTAGCCATTGGAGTACTTCTCTCGCTGCAAAGTTCCCACCAAGTAGTAAGTGACCCTTGGCTATATTGCCATAGCACTACGAGTTAAGATGAGCACCTACCAGAGCAGAGTCAGTATTCCAGTAGCTCTCTTAGCTGCCAGGTAACGACAAGCATTGATTTTCAATGCTAGCAGTTTTTTCTATTTTCAAATTCATTACATAATGTTTTTGGAGTAGAATATGTCCATGTATCCCGCCTGCTATCAATGTGGGAATCAGCTATGTAATTACTTGGTAAGTTACTTATATAAAAATGACATTTTTATAATAAAATGTTTTATATATACTTACCAAGTAATTACATGATCGGAGCCCACCCTCCTCCCCACTGATGGACATGAGGCATGAACAGATTGAGGTTGTCTGCTAAAGTCGTTCCTAATATTCCCGCTAGTGGGCGGAACTGGTCACCTACACAGACGTGCAAAGTGTTACCCTCGAAATTTTGAATTCAAACTGCTGTGTAAGTGAACTAATAGCTATGTAATTACTTGTTAAGTACTGTATATATAAAACTTTATTTTATATTGTATTATAAAATATAATTTTTATGATAAAATAAAGTTTTATATATACTTACCAAGTAACTACATGATCAAAGCCCTCCCACCTCCCCTCTCATGGACATAGGGCGCAAACAAATTGGGCTCTTCAGCACTGTTGTACCTATTCTTCCCTGGTAGTGTGCGGGATCTAGTTACCTACACTAAAACAATAGCACTTTACCGCAAATTTCAAATGTAGAATTGCCGCGGTTAAGTGAAACTGACAGCCAAGTAGTTACTTACTAGGTAAGTATATATAAAACTTTATTTTATCATAAAAATGTCATTTTCATCATGTTTCAGGTGGTTTGCATATTTCATGCATCTGTTGACAAAGGAGAAAAATGCAAAATCAGAGGAAGTGAAAAAGGACCTTTTTAGGAGTCTTTCAACTGTTGTATCTCATGATCCCCAGCTCAGGAAAGAAAATAAAATCAAGATTTTGGAGATAGGTGTTGGAACAGGTAAGTTTATTCAGTCATTATTTTAGCTTTAAATTTTGTTATTTTAAATTTTTAACGCACAAGAGGGGGTCTTTATAACATTACATGTACATTCGCTACTCATTGCAGCATATGACTGTTTCCCTTATGGAATTGAAGGTAAGTGCTATAAAGCTTCAATACCACAAGGCCATTTGATGTACATACTGTATATCAATTCAGTCATTATTTTTGCTTTGAATTTTGTTTTCACTTTGTAATGCACAAGTGAAGATTATAACATTCCTCATACATTTGATACCCATTGTATAATGTGGCTGCCGTTTGCCATATGGAATTAAAGCCTCATGTTATAAACTCCAGTGCCAGAAAGCTCCTTTAACAATTCAAGCACCAAGATTGTATGGAAATGTAACTCAGAAAATTTTGGTTCTAGATCCTGAAAACCCTTTGTAATACAACAGTTAGCAGAGTATGATGAAAAAATAATTTGTGAAAAAATTTATTAAGTGAGACAGCCATCTATTCCATTATGGATCGTGCTAGAAATTTCATGGTGCTCAGAGAAGATCAGTAAAATATCAGAAGAGGAGATTGGAGGTAATTATTTACAACATGATGCAAAGCATAATATACAGAGAAAGATCTATACAGATGGTTCAGAATCAGGGAATGGAGTTGGTTCTAATGTTATGTTTGAAGATGGAGTATATGATGCAAAACTGCCAAATTGCATATCAGCATATACAGTAGCTGTGAGTTAAAGTCTTAAGCTTTAGATCTAGCATACTATTCAAAACACAAGGATTTTGTTGTACAGTATATTCAGACTCATTATTTGTGGAATAGATTCTATAAATAATGATAATTCAGTGCATCCACTTGTTTGTAAGGCTTTTGAGTGGCATTTCTTCATGTTTTGTAAGAAAAAATCCATATGCTTCTGCTGGGTTCCAGCCCCTGTTGGGATTCAGGGAAATGAGGAGATTGACAAGCGTTGGAAAAATGAAGCCTATAATATTGTTTTAGATAAAGGAGTTCCCATTTAGTCATGAAAGGAACCATAAGGTCATATATTTTAAGGAAATCACAAAAGAGATGGGCTTCCCCCACACTCAACAAATAAGAAGAAATATAATAGCATCAGAACCAGGATAAGTTAATGGTCTTCCTCCTCCTAAATCGATAGGAGTGAAATTGTTTTAAGTCAGTTTAGGATTAGGCACACCTGCATAACTTACCAGTTTATTTTACAAAGTAGCAGTGCCCCACATTGTGCTCACTGTGATGAGTTGTCATCCAGTTGGACTTGTTTTGGGGCATTGCTCCAAGTCTAGTTATTAACTAGTTATGGAGATGCCATTTTGATTGAAATTCTTGGTTGAAATTTTAGGAGATAAAGCAGACATTCCTACACTCTTCAGTTTTTTTTTTTTTTTTTTTTTTTAAGACATTATGATTTTAGGGAAAGAGAATGATAGTATTTTCCTAATTTATTCTCTTAGCTTACTTTTTAAACTTGATATAAATTATGTACAAACATTCACCTTTACCTAATTTATTGTCATAATTTTTTAATTTCACATAAGTAACTTGCCAAATAATTACATAGCTGTTAGTTTCTACTTTACGCAGCAGCTCAAAATTTGAAAATTACGGTAGCTCTCTTTTGTTTTGGGTGTAGGTAGCTTGCCCTGCCCACTTCTGGGGAAGAATAGGTACAACACAGCTAAGAGCTCAATTTGTTTCTGCTGATCAGTGACTAAACACTGGTTGTTGAGCAGCTCTTTGGATTCATTTTTCACCGGATGGTTGTGATTTTCTCTTCATTTGGTGAAGTATTCTGTGTTTTTGGTAGCGCACTAATCTTAATTTGTTTACCTAATATTCGGAACTTTTCCGATTGTGACTTTGTTTTTGACTCAGTATGTCAGACTCTAGCTTGTCTAGTGTTAGGTACTGCAGTCAAGGCTGAAGACCAGACTCACATCGGCTAATTATGACAGCCACACCATTTGTTGTTCTTGTAGAGAGCAAGTTTGCTCACCGGACCTTAATCGTGACGATTGTAAAGACTAGGATAAGAGGTGATGGAAAACTTTAAATGCTCATTTGGATAAGCTTCTTGGCAGACTGAGGAAGGCAACCACTAGGGCTGAAGCTAAAGCTTCTACTAGTCAGGGTAATTCTCCTAAAGTAGATGTGACTGCCTTTTCCCCTATCTCCAGTCGTCCTACTTTACCAGTTACTCCGATCCCTGGCTCCCATTCTTCCGAACCCAATGCCATTGCCAGCTTTGAAGCTCATTTAGACCAGAAATTCAATCTTCTTGGTAATACCTTTTCCCAGATTGGGAATTAGGTTAGAGTCCTGATGGACAGGTTTAATAGTGTTGGTGCTGGTGCAAGTGCATTGCCAAGTGCAGTGTCAGTAGAGTGGGTGGGTACCTGTCCCACTGGCGCTCCTAGACCAAGGCCCCTGCTAAACTCCCCTTGCTCAACTGGGAGGAAGCAATTTGGTAGTCCAAGGGAGGTCGGTAGTCGCTTCCTCAACTGAGCCTGTTGTGCGGAAATCCCTGGACTTGGTGGACAGCCACTGGAAAGGCGTCTGGTTGGATGTGCATACCTTGTCGTCGAGAGACTCAGACTCTCAAGGGGCCAAAAGGCGCCGTAGGCGTTTTTCCAGTGTATCAAGGCCGTTGAAAGAGCATGGTTCCTCGGTGGAGGATGACTCACCTCCTGTCCGTAAGCAAGCCATAGAGAGGGCTCACAGTCCGCTCCCTTCCTGCAGTTTTTGTGTGCTCCACAGTCAAGCTCCACATATACCTTCGGTATCCGCCTAGTGCCTAAAGTCCAAGCGCCCAGTGTACAACAGTCCAGTACATGAGCACCCAGTATCCAAGCGCCAGAGTCCGAGTGTCCATTGTACGAGCTCCCAGTGTCCAGGTGTCCAGTACTTGAGCGCCCAGTGCCCAAGTGCCTAGAGTCCGAGTGCCCAGTGTATGAGCGCCCAGTGTCTGAGTACCCCTTTTCTGTGGGCTCTTCTGTTAAGGCTCACCTGCCAGTCATCAGGTGTTTGGCACCCTAGGTAGGGCATCCAGTATCTGGCATGACAGGTGCGATCTCTTCTGTCATTGAGGATAACATTTTGAGCCTCCTTCAGAAGCCTGCTTCGGTGTCATAGGGACCTCTGGGTCCTCTTATGTCTCCTATTTCCTTAGAGGAGGAACCCTGAGATGAGGAGCAACCGGCCACGAATTATTCAGCGCTTTTGAGGTTTTTCTTAGTCTGCTATCCGATTTTCATCTCTCTGGCGACCCCAACTTCTCTGGGTTCTGCGTTCTGCTTTCTTAGTACGACAACCTGCAGGGAATTCCAGGCTGCCTCAGATGGTGCTTTCCTCTTCCTCCAGGAAAGCTTTGTCCCGCATCGACACCTGATTGGCTGAGAAGAGAGATCTGGGCAAAGCAGTTTTTTTGTACTCCTCATTTAATATGACAGAAGTACATGTCATATTCCTCTGGAGAAGCCCCTTCCTTGGGGGTTTCTGCCTCCTCTTAAGGGGTCTTCTCCAGTCTCATCAATGCGACATGCAGTCGGCATTCTCCTTGGCTAGGATTTTATCCACTCCCTCGGAATTGGATCACTTCATCACAGACGTCTTCAAGGTCTTTGAGGTCCTGAGTTTCCTCAGTTGGACCATAGGGGCTTTAGCCAAAAAGATAGAAGATTGCACCACTTTCCAGGAGAACTTCGCTGCAGACTGGTTAGGGGTTCTTGTATGCACTGACAGAGCGGTTAGAGACGGCACCCAGGAGTTAACAACCATTTTTGCGATGGGTTCTTAAGAAGAGGAACTTATGGTGCTCATTCACCACTAAAGGGGTCACTCCCTGACAAGACTAGTGGGTTCCCTGAAGTGACCTTGGAACGAGTGACAGCGGAACTTCAAAAGAAGCTGACAGAAGACTTGCTCGTGCAGTCAACCAAGAGGACTAGAGTACCAGCATGAGCATCAGGCATCTACTACTGTTAGGACAGCCTCCCTTCTGTCATAGCAGCCCTTTTGAAGGGACAGAGGCCGCTTTCAGTCTCAGCCATGGACTAGTCTCTAGTCGTATGCCCCAGCAAGAAGACGACCATCAAACCCACCACTCGCAAGTGAGGACCCTGTCCTCCGTGTCCCTTGGGTTCTAAAAGTTTTGAAAGAGGGCTATGCGATCACTTTCAGAGATAAACCTCCATTTGCAACCTTGCCCATCAGATTGACAGCCTACTCAATAGGCTTGGAGAGGTTTTTGGCCCTGTCTCAAGAAGTCTCAGCCCTACTTGAGAAGCAAGCAATGGAGGTGGTCAAAGATCTAAGCACAGAGGGGTTCTACAACCGCCTCTTTGTCGTTCCCAAGTTATTGGGAGGATGGAGACCTGTCCTGGATGTCAGTGCTTTGAACTTCTTCATTCAGACAAAAAAGTTCAGAATGGAAACAAACCATTCATTCCTGTCAGCCATCCATCAGGGAGACTGGATGGTGACGATCGATATGCATGATGCATACTTCCATGTTACAGTACACCCGGACTCCAGGAAGTATCTTAGGTTTGTCTTCCAGGACAGGGTCTTCCAGTTTCAGGTATTGTGCTTCGACCTCTCCACAGCCCCTCAAGTATTTACCCCTGTTCTCACCCCTTTGGCAAATTGGTTCCACCTAATGGGAATCAGTGCATGTCTGTATGTAGACGACTGACTCCTACGCTCCCCCTCGAGAGCCCAATGCACAGAGGACCTTAAACAGACACTCCAACTCTCCTAGGATTTGGGGATTTTAATCAATTTCAAGAAATCTCAACTGGTTCCCACTCAATTCTTTATTTGGGGATGAAGATCGATTTTCTGAATTTTCTGGCTTTTCCGTCCCATCAAAGGATCCAGAACTGCCTCCGGAAAGTCTGAAGCTTCATCTCTCGTCCATCCTGCTCGGCCAATGAGTGGATGAGCCTCCTGGGAATACTGTCATCCATTGAAAATTTTGTGCCGTTGGGGAGATTACACACCAGAGTGTTACAATTCTTCCTAAGGGCCAGCTGGCGCAGGAAGAACCTTCTGGACTCGTTTGTCTTCCCCATCACTCCCAAAATCAAGGAGGACCTTCGGCGGTGGCTGGTAGAAGACAGATTTTCAGAAGAAAAGTCGCTGCTCCCTATGAGCCCCAACCTAACGTTGTATTCAAATGCGTCAGGTCTGGGTTGGGGGCTCTACTCAACGACTTGGAAGTTTCTGGGATGTGGTCTCCAGCCAAAAGGAACCTACACATAAACGTGAAGGAGCTGAAGGTGATAAATCTGGCTCTTCAGTTTTTCTCAGCAGCAACCCTCAGCAGGGCAGTCGCGGTCCATTCAGACAGCATGACCATACTTGCCTACATCAGGAATCAAGGGGGTATGCATTCCTTCTCGTTTTACGAAACAGCCAAGGATCTCCTCTTATGGGCACAAGACAAGCTGAACGTCCATGCGGACTAATTAAGTCGCGGCAAACAGGTTTTACCAATAGAATGGACACTGAATCCGCAGGTGTGCACTGACCTTTGAAAACGGTGTGGAAAGCTGTCGGTAGACCTGTTTGCAATGTCAAGAAACCACCGTCTCCCTCTGTTTTGTTCCCCAGCTCCAGATCTTCAGGCATGGGAAACGGATGCATGCTGCAGGATTGGTTGGACTTAGATGTTTACGCCTTTCCTCATTTCAGCATGGTGAGGGAAGTGTTGAAGAAGCTCATCACTCACAACAACACATCGATGACTCTAGTGGCTCCCTTTTGGCCACACAAAGAACGGTTCCCAGATCTTCTCAAACAGTCTCATTTTCACCGTTTTCATCAAGGCTTATTGACTCTTGACAGGCTTCAGACTGTCAAGGAGCTTGTCAGAGCCAAAGGTTTTTCAAGAAAAGCTGCGGAGGCAATTGCGAAATGTAGGCGCCAATCTTCTACTGCAGTTTACGAGGCAGAGTGGGCAGTCTTTCAAGGCTGGTGCCGATAGCATAATATCTCTTCTTCTAAGACCACTTCAGCCAAAATTGCAGACTTTTTGCATTTTCTGAGGTCTTCGAAAGGATTGGTTAAACTCGGTTTTTAAACATAGGGAAATAGACCTGTCTGCAAATCAGGATATTAATGATTTGGTTAAATCATTAGATACATCAAAACAAGAGAAATCTACAACAGTCGCCTGGAATTTGGATGTAGTTCTTAAATGGGTTTTGGGCCCTCCATTCGATCCCTTGAACTCCTCCTTGCTAAGGGATTTGACGAGGAAAACCTTATTTTTCATGGCTTTAGCTCCAGCTAAAAGAGTTAGCAAATTACAAGCCCTTGATAAGAAGGTAGGTTTTTCTCAAGGGAATGCAGTGTGCTCACTGACCCTAGGGTTCTTGGCAAAGAACAAAGACCTTTCTGACCCCTGGCCATGTTCGTTTACTGTCCAGAGCTTGGCTGATATCCTGGGTCCAGCAGATCAGGAGAGAGTGCTTTGCCCAGTAAGCGCACTGAAGATTTATATGGAGAGGACTAAAAGGATTAGAGGTTCCTCACAAAATCTCTGGTGTTTGGTTAAGGTTCCCATACAGCCGTTATCCAAAAATCCCTTAACCTTCTTTTTAGTGACCATGATTTCTGAATCGTACTTGAGAATTCAAGAGAATATCCTCCCCCTGTTTAAAGTTAAGGCCCATGAAATAAGGGCAGTTACCACCTTGCTGGCCTTCAAACAGAATCTCTCACTCTGCATGATCTTGCAGACCACGTATTGAAGATGCAAGTCAGTTTTTGTTATGTATTACCTGCACAATATAGAAACGGTGTATGAGAAATGCAGTACATTAGGCCCATTCTTCGCAGCTGGCATGGCATTTGGGGACGAAGGTTAGGTGGAATACCTTCTGTTTCCTCTATCCCCTTTCCTTGATTAATGATTATCATGTTTTTCTTGGGAAGCCTTGGGGGTACTGCGTGCCGTGAGTGCCCACAAGTCGTCGTCTTTTATGGTTGGGTTGGATTATTTTTTAATGTTGTATAGGTAAAATTATCTGGTCATATTCTGTTGTACTGTCCCTAGGACAAGGGCATATATATTTTTCTTGGATTGTAAGCTTTGGCAACCTGCGATATACTCCTCTGTTGCAAAGTCCCCACTAAAGTAGAGGTGACCCTTGGCTATACCGCCACGCCACTACAGGTCGAAAGGAGCCCCAACCAGAGTCAGTATCTATTTGCTGTAGCTCCCTCACCAGGTAAGGTTATAACAAGCATTTCACAATGCCAGTTAATTTTGTTCATGACACTTACCTGCCAGATATATATATAGCTGTATTTCTCCAAAATCCGACAGACACGCAGTGTGGCCAGGTGGTTAGTACTCATTCCCGCCGCTGGGAGGCGGGAATCGGGAACCATTCCCATTTTCTATTCAGATTTTCTCTGTCGCCGGTACTGTCAACACCTGTTGTCAGTACCTCCGTCTCTGGATTTCGTTACTTGCTGGTTTCCACTTAAGTATTCTCTTGACTTTTGGTTTTGGACCTTGGACTGTGGATTGGCACACGCTTTTTTCTGGACTGTTTTTGGATTTTGCTTATGACTGCTCTTTAAATATGTCTGGATCTAGTTCTGCTAGTTTTCGTGTATGTTGCATGAGTGATTGTAAGGTGAGGCTACCGAAAGCTTCGGTAGACCCTCACTCAGTTTGCTTGAGGTGTAGGGGGCATGTTTGTTTGATAGATGATCGATGTAAGGAGTGTGAACCTTTGTCTGATGCGAGCTGGAAGTCGTATGATTCGTATGTTCGCAAGTTGGAGCGTGACAGGGTCAGGAGGTCCTCCTCCAGGAGTGTGTGCAAGAGTCAGGTTATTTCATCTCCTGATAACCCTAATGTAGTTGATGTTGCACCTGTCCCTGTGGTTTTGCCTTCGGGCCCTGATGTTGTGTCTGCGGAGGGTTTGGCCCTGGCGGAGATCATGAACTCCATCCGTGCGCTCGAAAATAAAGTGACATCTCTTCAAAGTGTTGTGAAGTGCAGTGTTCCCCCCAGTGTTGTGGAGGGGGCGTCAGATCGGCCCCACAATGCTTCTAGGCCTGGACCGCTGTCAGACTCCCAGGACTCAGGGAGAAGACATGTCGAAAGCCGCAAGAAGGTTACGGGGGCTTCCCACCGATCTGATGTCCCTTCAGCAAGTCCTGTTGTCACTTCCCAGGCTGCCAAGGATCGTGCTTCGGCACGTATTCTCAAGGACTGCTTTTCGTCCTCCGAGGCGTCCTCCCCCTCGTGGGGTGGAACTCTCGGAAGGACTCTCGCCCTCTGAAGAGGAGTTGTGTTCAAGGGACGCTTCTCGTCAGTCTTCTTCGTCTGTTGGGTATTTTGAAGCTTTCCCACCACAGAAGAGGACCAGGACGTCGTCTGATGAGGACGTTTGTGAGCGTCCCAGTCGCTCTAAGGAGAGAACCTTTTTAGCTCCTGTGAGGAAGAGGAAGGCGTCCCCTCGCCCCTCGTCTTCCCATAGGATTAACTCTCCGCCCAGGATTGATTCCTCTCCGTCTAAGAAGATTTTGTTGGAGATGCAGCGGCAGTTGTCTTCTCTTATTGCTGAGAAGGATGCAGCGCCTCGTCGTCGCAAGGACTTAAATTTACCCGTCAAGAAGTCCAGGAAGTCTCCCTCTCCTGCTCCTTTTTCTTCGTCTCCGTCTCCTGCTTCGTCGCCTTGTCGCCCTCTTAGTTCACGAGTTCCCCGTCGTGACGCTCGTCAACGTGACGCTCCGCGAGCTGCTTCCCAGGACGCTTCGGTTGCCGCTCTTCAGGACGCTTCGGTTGCCGCTCTTCAGGACGCTTCTGTGCAGGACGCTCGGCAGGACGCTCTTCCGGACTTTGAGCTGGACGCCCGGATGGACGCTCTTCAGGTCGCTCACCAGGACGCTCACCAGGACGTCCCTTCTGTTACTCTTCGAGACGCTACGGAGCATTCTCTTTCGTCTGGGAAAAGAAGATCCCTTCTTCGTATCGGACCTCAAGGCCTTTGTTCCCCTAAAGTGTTGGGTGACTCGGTTGTTTCTCCTGTTGTTGTGGGAGAAGTTTCTGGCGACTCAGATCCTGCTGACGTCGAGCCCTCTTCTGCTTCCTCTTCTTCCAATTATCAGGTGTTAACCGGACTTCTTAAAGACTTGTTCGGAGATAAGTTTAAACCCTCGGCTCCTCTCTCTCCTCCTTCACAGTTAGCTTCTTCCAAAGCGAGGAGAGCGCCAGGGTTTGTGAAGATGACTTCTTCGTTGGCTACCAAGAGGGCTTTTAAGAAAGTCAACGCATGGATGGAGGAACGGAAGGCCCATGGCAAGACCTCTTTTGCCCTGCCTCCGTCTAACCTTTGTGGCAAGGCTGGTATGTGGTATGAGACAGGAGAGGATATCAGTCCTAGAGTGCCTTCTTCTTCTCAAGGGGATTTCACCAGCCTTGTCGACGCTCCCAGAAGGTCCCATCTGTCTACTGCTAAGGTTTCTTGGACTTTGTCAGAGACAGATCATCATCTTAAGGGACTCTTCCGCACCATGGAGGTGTTTAATTTTTTGGACTGGTGCTTGGGAGCTTTAGACCTTAAGCTAAGGAGCCCCGATTCGATCAGCCTGGGGGAGCTCTCTAGTGTCCTTAACTGTATGGAAAAGGCAGTCAGGGATGGATCAGAAGAACTGGCTTCCCATTTTGGTACGGGCCTCTTAAAGAAGAGGGCCTTGTTTTGTGACTTCACCTCTAAGTCAGTTTCTCCTTCAGCAAAGGGCAGAGTTATTGTTCGCCCCTTTGTCCAGCCATCTCTTCCCCAGTCTTTGATTAGGGACATCTCTTCTAGTCTTAAGGAGAAGGCCACGCAAGATCTGATCTGGCCCATTCTTCGAGACGTCCTCCAGCTCCTTCTTCTTCTTCAGCTTCAGTTTTGTCCGCCAGGAAGAAGAAGCCCTTTCATGGAGGAACTTCTTCCTCTAGATCGTCTCCACGAGGAAGAGGTTTCACCAGAGGAGCAGCCCCTCAAAACCTAGGGGGAAAAAGTGACTCCTTCACGCCTCCAGACACCGGTAGGAGCCAGGCTTTTTTATTTTGCGGGAGCCTGGAGAACGAGGGGCGGACTCCTGGTCTCTAAATGTTCTAGAGAAGGGTTACAAGATCCCCTTTCTCGTGTTGCCACCCCTTTGCACGTCGCCCAGGGATCTGTCGCCTTCTTACCATCGAGAGAAGCAACAGATTCTTTTAGACCTCCTGGAGCAGTTGATAGAGAAGAAAGCCATGGAACAAGTTCTGAAACTGGATTCTCCGGGTTTCTACAACAGACTATTCTTAGTCCCGAAACAGTCGGGAGAATGGAGACCGGTCTTGGATGTAAGCATCTTGAACCGCTTTATTTTGAAAGAGAAATTCAAGATGGAAACGCCCCAGTCGGTTCTCGGGGGCTTTAAGACCAGGAGATTGGATGGTCTCTCTGGACTTACAAGATGCGTACTTTCCATGTTCCCATACATCCTCAGTCAAGAAAGTACCTGAGGTTTGTGCTGGGGGGACGAGTCTTCCAGTTCAGAGCTCTCTGCTTCGGTTTGTGCACTGCTCCCATGATCTTCACGGTGATCATGAAAAATGTTGCGAGGTGGCTTCACCTGGCGGGTGTTCGTGTTTCGTTCTACCTGGACGATTGGCTCATCCGAGCCTCTTCTCGGGGGAAGTGTCTGGAGGACCTGACTTTGACGCTGAATTTGACGAAGTCCCTGGGACTTCTTGTGAACCAAGAAAAGTCCCATCTGATCCCGACGCAGTCCATCGTCTATCTGGGGATTCAGATGGATTCAGTGGCTTTTTGAGCTTTTCCATCCCAAGAACGTCAACTGCTTTGCTTAGAAAAAGTTTCGTCTTTCCTAGGGAAGGAAACATGCTCGGTGAGGGAATGGATGAGTTTGCTGGGGACCATTTCCTCACTGGAGAAGTTTGTTTCCCTGGGAAGACTTCATCTCAGACCGCTCCAGTTTTTCATGGCGGAGAATTGGATGGACAAGGAGGATCTGGAAGAGACTTTGAAGATCTCTCCATTGGTCAAGGATCACCTGAGGTGGTGGCTCGACCCCTTAAAACTTGCAGAAGGGGTTTCTCTTCGCCTTCAGAGCCCCGACCTAGTGTTGTTTTCCGACGCGTCCAGGGAAGGATGGGGAGCAACACTAGGAGGGGAAGAAGTGTCAGGCACCTGGAGAGGGGAACAGGTGTCCTGGCACATAAATCTCAAAGAATTGGGGGCTATCCTGCTGGCCCTTCAATTCTTCGAAGACCGAGTTTCAGGCCGAATTGTCCAAGTAAATTCGGACAATACCACAGCTCTAGCTTACCTCAAAAAACAGGGGGGTACTCGATCCCGTTCCCTGTTCATCCTAGCGAGGGAGATCCTGCTTTGGACTCATGCACGGGGGGTCACGATCCTCACAAGGTTCATTGCGGGCGTGGAGAATATCCGAGCGGACCTTCTCAGTCGGCAACATCAGCTCCTACCGACCGAGTGGACCCTTCACGAGGAGGTATGTTTAGAACTGTGGAGGTTATGGGGACGTCCTCTAGTGGACCTCTTTGCCACGTCCAGGACGACAAGACTCCCTCTTTATTGCTCTCCTGTCCTAGACCCAGGAGCAATAGCTATAGACGCCCTCCTCTGGGACTGGAAAGGCCTCGACCTTTACGCTTTTCCCCTCCTTCAAGATTCTGGGAGAAGTGATCAGAAATTTGCAACATCGGAAGGAACAAGGATGACTTTAATAGCCCCCTTCTGGCCAGCAGCGGATTGGTTCCCAGAGACCATGGCCTTCCTGGTGGACTTTCCAAGGACGCTTCCACTGAGGGTGGACCTTCTCAGGCAACCTCATTTCGAAAGGTTCCACAAAAACCTCCCCGCTCTGAGTCTGACTGCCTTCAGACTATCACAAAGTTGGCAAGAGCAAGAGGATTTTCGAAAGCAGTGGCAAAGGCTATCGCCAGTGCCAGGAGACCTTCATCTAATGCGGTCTATCAGTCCAAGTGGGCTATTTTTAGGAAATGGTGCAGGAGCAACGGAATTTCCTCAACCACGACCTCTGTACCACAAATAGCAGACTTCCTGTTTCATCTCAGGCAAAAGAATAAACTGGCAGTCTCTACTATTAAGGGCTATAGGAGTATGCTGTCGGCAGTCTTTAGACACAGAGGCCTAAACTTGTCCGACAACAAGGATCTTCACGATCTCTTGAGATCCTTCGAGACTGTCAAAATTCCTCAACTCAGGACACCCTCTTGGAATCTGGATGTTGTCCTGAAGTTTCTTATGTCAAGTGCTTTTGAACCTCTGTCTTGGCTTCCCTCAGAACGTGACTAGGAAGGCTGTCTTCCTAACGGCTCTGGCGACAGCTAAGAGGATTAGTGAAGTTCAAGCCATTAGCAAACATATTGGCTTTAGGGGTCCTAATGCTGTATGCTCCCTAAATCCTTTGTTCTTAGCTAAGAACGAAAATCCTTCAAACCCTTGGCCCAAGTCTTTTGAAATCAAAGGTTTGACGGAGATTCTTGGGCAAGAGTCAGAAAGAGTCCTGTGTCCTGTCAGGGCTCTCAAGTTCTACTTAGCCAAGACCAAGAAGACTAGAGGCTCATCGGACAGTCTGTGGTGTTCGGTGAAGAGACCTGATCTACCTATGTCTAAGAATGCCTTAGCATTCTTTTTAAGAAGCACTATTAGAGAGGCTCATTCTTCCTGCCTAGAAGGTGACATGAGACTTCTGAAAGTCAAGGCTCATGAAGTAAGAGCCATTGCGACTTCGGTGGCTTTCCAAAAGAATATGTCCCTTAATGATATTCTGGGTGCCACCTTCTGGAGAAGTAATTCAGTGTTCGCATTACTTGCGGGATGTGAAGACAACATTTGAAGACTGCTCTTCGCTGGGACCATACGTTTCGCAGACACTATGTTGGGAGAAGAGGGCAATACTCATCCTATCCTTTAGGGGTTAGGTAGTATTTTTAATCTTGTTGTTGTATTTTTTGGTTGTTGGGTAGCCATTGAGGTGGACGTCCCAGTTTTTTTAGCCTATGTTAGGTTTTTGACCTTAGATAGGCCCAGTCAGGTGGTTGGTCGTTGCTCCTTTTCCCTCTCTGTATGGTCGTATGATCTAGTCCTATTGTGGTCACGCCCCGTGGACAGGTCATCTAGAACTCACCAGCTTTATAGGTCCCTACCTTGCTGGAGACTCTAGATAAAAGCAGAAGCAGGCTTGGGTGACAGTAACCTCGAAGTCAGCTATGCTAACAGGTAAGGAACCAAGGCGTCAATCACCTACATTTGTTTGTTTCCTAAATCCTATTCTGTCTCTTCCCACCTCCAATGGTGGGATTCAGCTATATATATATCTGGCAGGTAAGTGTCATGAACAAAATGATATTTTAATGATAAAATAAAGTTTGTTCATACTTACCTGGCAGATATATATCTTAGTGCCCACCTGCCTCCCCTCTTGAGACAGTGGCACTAGAAAATCTGAATAGAAAATGGGAATGGTTCCCGATTCCCGCCTCCCAGCGGCGGGAATGAGTACTAACCACCTGGCCACACTGCGTGTGCCATGAGTTTTGAAATTCTGTCGGATTTCGGAGAAATACAGCTATATATATATCTGCCAGGTAAGTATGAACAAACTTTATTTTATCATTAAAATATCATTTTCTACTTCAAATTCATCTCCATCTCTGAGTGTTTTTGAGTAGTATATGTCAATGTATCCCACCTCCTATCAATGTGGGATTCAGCTATGTAATTATTTGGTAAGTTACTTATATAGAAATGACATTTTTTCTAGTAAAAGTTTTATAAATACTTACAAATAATTACATTGAGCCCTCCTCCTCCCCTCTCATGGACAAAAGGCATAAAACGTCATTAGCTCTAAATCGTTGCTTGTATCTATTCTTCCCCAAGAGTAGATGGCAAGGCACCTACAAAACAAAGGCTATCTGATTTTTGAAACTTTGAGCTGCTGCTTAAAGTAGAAACTAATAGCTATGTAATTATTTGGTTAGTATACTATACAGGCAGTCCCCGGTTATTGTCAGGGTTCCATTTCTGAGGGTGTGATGATAACCGAAAATCGCCACAAACCGAAAATTGGCGATTTTTGGGGGTTATTGGCGCCGATAAGCGGAAATCGGCGATTTTCAGCGCCAAAAATACCCGATTTTCATTGCTAGACAAGCGCCATAAAACCGGATTGCTGTTAAGCGAGCCTGCCGTTAACTGGGGACTGCCTGTATATAGAACTTTATTTTATTATAAAAATGTCATTTTTTTTTTGCATAACCATAAAGATCATGTGTAACTTAATGAAAGCTGAGTGATATGGTTTTCAATTGTTCATCCTTTTATAGCATGACCCTCTATTTTGTCGTGTTTAACGCAAAATAACCTTGATATCCCAGTATTCATGCTATGTCCTTAAATTCCATGTATCTGTACTGTATATATCTTTCCACAGTACAGAGATTATGGTTTGAGAATGTTTGTTACATGGTCACCACCTGAGTAAGACACCCAAAAAATATGTTATCTGAGATAACCCACTGCCATAAATAGTGGCGCAGGTACTCAAGTGAAAGTGCTTGGTGGCCAAAAGCCCTCTATTGCTTGGCTTAACAGCGTGAATTTCAAAAAATCAGCTACTCCAGTGAAGTTCCCATATCAAGAAGAGTAACATTCCTAATTATTCTGTAAGAGAAATCAGTAGATATATATATTAAATAATATTGCCCAAAGATCACAGTTTTAGCTGCATTACTTAAATCCTGTACTGAAGATATATCTGGTTATTCAATTTGAGTTTTGACAACTTGATGTAACAATTTTATCATAGATTAAATATTTTTTATTTACATTTTTGAACTTGAAATGGCATTTCAATCCAGGATAATTAGTCAATCAGTGATGTAAATTTGAAATTTGACATTGAAAAAGTTAGTGAAAATAATATGATATTTATTTTCAGTGAAACAACAATTTTTAGATTGTAAAGTACTGTCATAACTTGTGTAATTTGGTTTTCAGGTGTCAACTTTTCTCATTATCCAGATGGTACACAGCTCATAGTAGTTGATCCCAATCCACACTTTGTTAAATACTACAATGAAAATAGGAAGAAATTTCCAAATATTGCATCTGAAGAGATAATTGTAGCCACAGGTAATGTGTCCTATATAATATGTATCCTTTATGATATGCAGAATTTTTTTTTAGTTAAGGTCATATTTATTGGTTTAGATTTCAAGTAAACAAAAAAACTTCATGAAATCAAAGTTGAACATTACTTATGAGAGAATAGTCTTAAGAGAAATAAGATTTTATCAAGATTATTAGCAGGTTCATATATACAGGAGATGGCTAAGTGAACAACCAAAATTAATCTTGTTGTGTGTGATTAAAATTTGTAGAATCTTGCCCATGGTAAGACAACCTACTGAATTCAAGCAGACTCACAACACGATTACTTTTGGTTTTTGCATTCTTCCCTCTTTCAAAAAACAAATTTGAACAAATTCAGTAGAGGTCAGTGATAATTTTTTGTTGCAAGTATCAAAAAATTCATTCCAATGTAATATAGCATATCTCAATATAGGTGATGACTAAATTCTTTTCCGTACATTACTGTTCTATGAATCAGTGCAAACGGTGATACAATTGATAAATTACCCACAGTGTCATAACATTGTAGAAGGGCGACTTTGCCTAAAAAGAACAACTCAGCATAAAGTCATTGATGATGATTTTGTGATGAGTATTCTCACTCTATGTAATAATTTATTTCAGGAGAAAAAATGGAAGCCGTCCCTGATGCAAGTGTAGACGTAGTTGTTATGACGCTTGTCATGTGCAGTGTGTCAGAGATTGAAGCGATCTTGAGAGAGATACTAAGAGTCCTTGTGCCAGTAAGTATGATTTGTTTTTTATACTATTGCTTTCTTGTCAAAACTTTGTCAATAGGAGGGCAATGTGTAGAGTGTACTTCCCATGTCTCTGTAGGCAGTAATTCATTATTATTGCAGTACAGTATTACTATTAACAAGACCACTGAGTTGCATTTCAAGGCTTCATAAATCAGAGATGAAATTTAGAACAAAAATAAAGTTGAAGTTGGATAGCTAGGTGAGAAAGCTTAGAGGAAAAGATAAAAAGTTAAAGGCAGGAAAAATTTTGAGTAACTTTCCAGTGATGTGAATGTTATTGTTATTTATAATTTTAATAACCTCTTTGAACAACCCTCACTTTAGTGGGAGACAGTATGTGAAGTTTGATGTTAAAATGATTGGCTGAGAAAAAAGTTTATATTTCCATTAAATGCAGTATACAAGTAATAAAACAAGGAATGTTTGACTTTACTTTTGATTGACAGTACTAATTGTTTTACACACTGAAAACACAGTTCAGGTGTCTTAACCAGTCTGTGGAAAAAAGTCCTCTTTCAATCAGTACCTTAACTTCATTTGGTTCAGCTTTATCTAATTGTTAACCTTGAATATTTTGCATAGGCACCATCTTGAAAGTAAACGTTTTGCGATAAAAAAATTCATATGTGTACAAGTGAAAAAGCTTGATGGTGAAGGTAAGGATCAGTGATCTGGTTAAACTACTATTGAATAATAATAATAATAATAATAATAATAATAATAATACAGGCAGTCCCCGGTTATCGGCAGGGTTCCGTTTCTGAGGGTGTGATGATAACTGAAAATCGATGCTAACCGGGATTTTCGGGGGTTATCGGCGCTGAAAAGCACTGATTTTCAGTTATCGGCGCCTCTTTTAGGTATGTATCGGTGCCAATACCCAATTATTGGCGCCGATAATTGGAAATCGACGATTTTCGTCACTAGACAAGCCCCATAAAACTGGATCGCTGTTAACCGAGCCCGCCGTTAACCGGGGACTGCCTGTAATATACTTCGGGTATAGGCTCTCTATCAAACATGTTTTGTTGAATATGATAGCATCCTTGGTTGCATTAACCTTGTAGATTATACGTTCAACTGTTCTGATTAGTCTTTTTTCTTCTTCAGTAACAGAATAAAGTAAAATGCCAAAGTTCATTGCAGGGGTTTTATTTATAAAAATATCAAAAGTAGAAGGTAATGGAAATTCCGTGGGCGGAGTCCAAAAACAAGTGCAGGGGTCATCAGTGCTTCTGGGATCGTAGGTATCGCGACATGTTTCAGAAGGCCTTCTTCCTTCTTCAGGCGGGAGCTGAATGAATTGGTGGCTGTGGTCTCGCTTTTTTATGTCAGCAGTCGGCGGGGGCTGCTGGTTACTGTCTGCTTTTTGGTTGGTCGAGAGAGCGTTGATTTTTGATTGGCCAAGAGAGTGCTGACATCACTGGGCATGGTCTTCTCCCATTGGTTGGTGGTTTCTTGGCCTTAATCTCAGAGCGTAGTAGTGGTTGCTCTGCGATGCCCTATGGTTCGTAAGACGTGCCCTGTGGAGGAGTGCATTTATAGTTTCATTAAGGTCACGTCCTCCGTCGGGAGGGTCTTGTTTGTTGCTGCTGTTCCCAACATCTTGCTGGGATGTTCTGATAGTTACGTTGTCAGGGGGCGCTGTGATAGGGCGTCGTGTCGCTGTCGGAAGCAGATATGTTTCTTGTGTAGTGTTGATGGTAGGTTTTCTGCTCCTATATGCAGTGCCTCTAGTATCCGTGAGTCCAGGTGGTTAGGGTTTGATCCATTACCAAGCAATTGATATCACTATGCCAGACACAAAGGTTGTGAGCATCTCTAGCATGGTTGAAAATGGCCCTCTTGGGCGTGACAGGAAATCCATTTCGAAAGATGCATGGTATTCGATGTAGGTGATTAGGACATCCTTAGAAGGGCATTTGTACGATTACACCACGTTGGTCTTCTTCAGCAAGGTTCCTGTCAAGGGGGGTTATTCTTCATAATAAGACTGCTCGTCTTATTGCTGGCATAGTAAATAATCAATTGTAAATTTTTTGTCGGGTCGGTGGGGCGACATGCTCATGATGATGTTTTCAGGCTCTTTCATCGTCTTTATACCGTTTGTTTAACCTCCCTCTGTAGAATGATTTAATATCTTTGGGGGCTGAAAAGGTTCTTGCTGGTACCAATTCTCCAAACATTTCTTTACTACGTCTTGGATGTCTCGGTTTTTGTGTCCGTTGTTAACCAATACTTGCTGTGGCACGGTATTAAGTTCTTCATGCATTTTTCGCCACGAGGAGCATTTGGAGATGGCGCGATGGACATAGGCTTTAATCACCGAGTTTTTATAATGCTGTGGGCACTCCCTCTCACCATTCATGCAAAGGCCCAAGTTAGTGGGTTTAGTGTAAACAGAAGTGCTGAAGGCGGTGCCTTGTTGCTCCATAGAATATGCTGAAAACAACTGCCTCCCCTTCCTTGACGTGTTGGTAGAGAAGACCAACGTGGTGTACCGGTACAAATGCCCTTCGCAAGGATGTCCTGCGACCTACATCGGAATAACCACCATGAGTCTTTCGAAATGGATTTCCTGTCACACCCAAGAGGGGACCATTTTCAACCATGCTAGAGATGCTCACAACCTTCGTGTCTGGCGTAGTGATATTAATTGCTTTGAAGTAATAGATCAAGCCCCTGATCACCGAAGACTACGGATACTAGAGGCACTGCACATAGGAGCAGAAAAACCTACCATCAACACTAAACAAGAAACATATCTGCTTCCGACAGCGACACAGCACCCTATCACAGCGTCCCCTGACAACATAACTATCAGAACACCCCAGTAAGACGTTGAGAACAGCAGCAATGAACGAGACCTCCTGATGAACCCCCTGACGGAGGACGTGACCTTAATGAAACTATAAATGCACTCCTCCACAGGGTTATTCTTTCTGAAACCATAGGGCATCGTCCAGAGCAACCACTACGCTCTGAGATTAAGGCTGAGAAACCACCAACCAATGGAGAAGACCATGCCCAGTGGCGTCAGCCTCTCTTGGCCAATCAAAATCAACGCTCTCTCGAAAACAAAAAAAGCAGACAGTAACCAGCAAGCCCCGCCAACCACTGACATAAAAGAAGGATAACAGCCACCAATTCATTCAGCTCCCGCCTGAAGAAAAGAAGGCCTTCTGAAACATGTCACGTACCTACAATCCCAGAAGCACTGATGACCCCTGCACTCGTTTTTGGACCCCACCCTCAGAATTTCCATTACCTTCGACATTTGATATTTCCATAAATAAAACCCCTGCAATGAACTTTGGCATTTTACTTAATTCTGTTACTGAAGAAGAAAAAAGACTAATTAGAGGAGTTGAACACATAATCTACAAGATTAATGCAACCAAGGCTGCCATCATATTCAACGAATAATAATAATGATAATATAATAATAAAAATATAATAATAATAATAATAATAATAATAATAATAATAATAATAATAACGCAGTAATAATAATAATAAGACCTTGAGTGTAGTTCTTAAAATATTGTTAAAGATTCAATTAAAATACTTGAGCTTTATGACGACTACTGTTCACATCACCAGAGGGAATGTAACTAAATCAGAATTTCTACACAGACAGGCTGTTTGTACCTGTATCCCCCCTCGACATGAGACCACCTTGACGTGGTGAGGGGGCTCTTGAACCCCAGGAATTTGTTTCTGGGTTCAAGTCCAAGAGTCTCATATACCATCATATATTATTTTGGATTAAATTTGTGGAATTTTCCACTTTTAGTAAAATTTACTGGACCCAATAAACAGGAAAAGATATCATAGCTGGGAATGGGTTTATATCCGAAGCTAAATAGTGAGAACTGTGGTAGGACCATCAACTGCCCGATAATGTTCAGACCTGAGAGGTACCAGATTTAGCTCAAAGGCAGAACTATTTGCGGGACTGGACCACGGATTCCAGGGGGTCTGGTTCTATGGATAGGACTCTTGGCATTCTGTCCGGTTTGCCCATAACATGATTAGGGTGGGGATGATTGTATTCTTGTAATACTCTCAGTCCTATCAAGCGGGTTTGGCTTACACTTGAGCCACTCTAATCATGTTGTGCCATCCCCTTTGGGGTAGGGTAGGGATGCGGACATTTGGGAGTCAATTCTCACTTGTGCCATTAGTGGGGAATAAAACTCCATGAAAGGCTGATGATATCTTTTTAAGGTTTTCAGGTTACTTTTTTTTTTTTTTTTTTTTTCTCCTCCTCAAATCTTTATGACAAAGTGAAAATAAAGATTTGAGTACCCTGGGCCCTTTGATGGTAGTGACTCGGCACAGATGACAACCATGGAACCTCTTCTAACAACCTTTCTGTGGAAAAAACAAAAAGAATCCAAATATAATAACACTGGAACCATATGCTCCAGTACAACAACAAATCAAAAAAGTAAATATCGTCTTGACCCAACCTTGACTCACTTTGACTCTCTTTGGGAGTGGACAGTTGGTCAAGGTTTCTAACCATAGAAACAGAACAGCAAATCTCAGCACTAAAGTTGGAAAATTATTTATTAAAAAGACATTCAACGACAGAAATGTCGTTTAGACAAATAAAAAAAAGACGTGGCTTATAGAGGCCACAACAAAAAACCAGTCTGAGGACTATCTATCAATAAAAAGTGTTGACAGTGTAAATGTAAAAATAAAAAACATGACACTATGAACAGTATTCAGGGTACTATTGTACTTCCTGAAAATAATAACGAACCAGTTGACAAAAATATACTGTTGGACTCTCTTAAAATGAGATACCCAAAATCCAAGACTGTGAGGTATATATAATACCAAGTAAACAAAATAATAAAGTCATTAAAAATTGCAAAAATAAAATTTGAGGGTCAAGAGTTACCTCAAAAATAAAAATTTTGGACCAAAATAGAGAACTGAGACCTTATGTTCCCAAACCGCTACAATGTCAAAATTGCAGCAAGTATGGACATGCAAAAAAAAAACTGTCGAAATGAACCTGTATGTGCTTATTGTGGATCTGAAGAACATGCCACACAATGGAAATGTAGTGAACCAAAATGTGCATAAACTGTGGACAGGATCATCATGCAAGGTCCAAAGAAGTGTGTGTAATACATATACAATACAGAATTGAAAATGTTACAAGAACAAACTGGGATGTCTATAAAAGAGGCTAAATTGGGATTAAAAGTAAGAGGAATGCAAGATCCATCTAAGAAACATTCATATTCCTCAATAACAAGAGCAAAAAATGAAACAAAACGGAAACAGATAGAAATAACAGAGCACAGGAAAAGTGAATCTCAAGAAAAAATTAATAATTTAGAAATAAAAAATAAAATGGTAAAGAATAAAGAAACAGGTACAAATGAGATGGATAATATTTTATCCAATTCATTTGAAATATTAATGCAGATAGAAAAACACAGGAGGATGCTACTACTAAAGTAACAGAAGAGGGAGAGATAGACAGGAAATTAAAAATAAAAAGGCCTTTGGAAAGAACACCACCCAAAACAAAGAAACCAACTATTTAGAGAAACATCAGTTAAACCAAAGATAAAGAGAGATGAAAAAAGAACAAAAACAAAAACAAACTAAGAATATACCTTTATCTCCTAAAATAATAATAGAACCTATGAAGGCAAATCCAAGAACACTGAAGAAGTGAAAGAGAATCATACCATAGATGATAATGATTATGTCAAAGGAGAAGAGATTACTCCATCACCAGTAATTGTTACAAGAGCAAATAAAAGAAATACACATGATAATACTTGTGGATGTAATGATTGTTTCATTGAATTATGCAATAATAACAAAAGCATAACAAAAGATGGTTTAACAAACATTATAAGAAATTTTATGAAATATAGAAAAAAAGAAAACACAGATTTGAGTAACCATGAAAAAGGGTGCATGTGCATTGAGCACTTAGTATATTATAAAGAAAAACAGATGAATGTCGTAAGTAAATTATTAGAAAAATTCCAAATTGATAATACAAAAAGAGAGTAAAACCTGACCTCTATAAAAAAATATTTTCAATAGTTATATTATACAATTGAACGTAAATGGTCTGCAGACCAGATTACACCTAGGAGAAATACACCGGTTATTAAAAGAATATGAACCAATGATATTATGTTTGCAACATGTCAACAAAACAATATCAACAATAGGTAAATATACCTTAGCATCAGCATCAAGAGAGGAAGAAGGAAATTTAGGTACTGCTATATATGTACATAACAGAGTATGTTATGACAAAGTACCTGTAAACTTTACTGATCTGCAAATATCGAGTATTAGAATACGAATAAAAACAATAATTATGTAATTTATAATTTATACAATCAACCTAATAAAAATTATGACTTAGACAAACTTAAAGAATTATCTAATACTAAGAACCAACATTAATAGTAGGTGATTTTAATGCCCACAACCCCACTGTGGGACTGTAATTGTACAGAGTCAAATAGAGCAGGAAATAAAATAGAAGAATTCATAGATTCATATGACATTTGCTGTATAAATGATAACGAAATCAGCACATATTTTTCTAAAACACATGGAACATATTCCTCAATCGACTTAACTCTATGTACAACAAACATAGTAGACAGATTAGACTGGAATACAGTTGATGACTTGGATACAAGTGATCATTTCCCAATATTAATTTCTTTATTACAAAATAACCCCACCAAACATGTCCCTCAATATAACATTTATAAAGCAGATTGGGAACAATATGAATACCACACCAGGAATATCCCACCATTTGAATATTTGAAAGACCATAATGAAACTAATAAATTTCTTGTTAATTTCATTACAAATGCTGCTGATAAAGCAATACCAAAATCCAAATCTCATCCAACAAAACACAAAGTCCCATGGTGGTCTGAAAAACTAACAGAATAAATAAAAATAAAACACCAAATTGGAAGACGACTAAATAATTTGAATAGAAAATTCAGTAAATTAAACAAAACGTTACCGATATTAGAAGGAACCTTACATAAACTTACTATATTATTATTAGAAATTGATACATTAAAACCTCTGTATAATAAAATATCTGCAAAGTTTAAAAGAGAAGTAATTCAAGGAAGAATCATTTCATGGAAAAAATATGTATCAGATCTCTCTAAAAATACTCCCATACAAAAAATATGGGAAAAATTCAGGAAAATAAATGGTACCCATGTTAAACCACCTAGGCATGCCATAATAAAAGATGGGAAAAGAATACTTGATCATAAAGAAATTAGTAATGTAATAGGTGAAAATTTAACAAAAGTAAGTAGCAACAAAAATTTAGATGAGCATTTCCGCACAAAGAAAAATAATATAGAATTAATAAAAAATTTTGAAACAGTAGAAGATATATATTATAATAGAAAATTTAATATGGAAGAGCTAGAGTTTGCTCTGTTGAACAGCACTAAATCTGCCCCTGGAGATGACAATATTTGTTTTGAAATGATATGCCATTTAGCACCTTTGGCAAAGACATACTTGTTAGAGTTTTATAACCACTTATGGCTTAGAAATTTATTTCCTGATGAATGGCGTAAAGCTATAATTATTCCAGTCCCCAAACCTGGAAAAGATCCCAGTAATGTAAACAATTACAGACCAATTTCTTTAACAAGTTGTTTGTGCAAATTACTAGAGAAAATGGTAAATGCTCGACTAACATGGCACAGAGAAAATAAAATTTTAACTCCCACTCAGTTCAGGTCACAGTGTAACAGATCTACATTAGATTCTCTGTGTAACTTAGAAGACCATATATGCAGAGGTTTTGAACAAAAACAAATTACTGTAGCTGTCTTTTTTGACATTGAAAAAGCATACGATACTACATGGAGGTATGCTATATCAAAAACTTTGCAAAACAACATCATCTGTGGACATTTACCTAGGTTTATACAAAACTTTTTGACAAATCGCAGTTTTCAGGTGAGAATTGATGTTCTGTCTAGAACATTTCCTCTTGAAAATGGTGTTCCACAGGAAAGCGTCCTTAGGGCACACTGTTTACTTTAGCAATTAATATCAGTAAAAATCTACCTATTGGTATTAAAAGTAACCTGTATATGGATGATTTTGCCATATATTATTCAGCATCTCGAATAAAACATGCAGAACGAATCATTAATAAAAGCATAATGAAAATAGATGAATGGGCTTTATCTGTAGGCTTTAAATTTTCCATAGATAAAACCCAAGCAATCATGTTTTATAAAAACAAAAAATGGAAAAAAGGAGAAGAAATAGACTTAAAAATCAGAAACCATAGTATACCAATTGGCCAAACAGCAAAATTTTTAGGATTAGTATTTGATACTCACATGAACTGGAAAGTTCACATAACATACATGAAATCAAAATGTAAAAGAGCATTAAACCTAATAAAAAAACTGTCAAACACTACTTGGGAAGCCGATAGACATACCCTTACTTTATTGTATAAAGCAACAGTGCTGTCTATCGTTGATTATGGAAGTGAAATATATGGCTCAGCATCAGACGCAATGCTGAAAACGGTAGACCCAGTTCATAATGAGGGCCTTAGAATATGTTCAGGCGCTTTTCGATCATCACCAACATCTTCTTTACAAGTTGAAGGTGGTGAACTACCTCTGCCTCTCCATAGAGAGCTAGTAACAATGAAGAGTGCTCTGAGAATTCAGACAAATGATTCTCCAATCAAAAAAATATTTGGATTAAGAGATAAACAATCATCCACCTTCTTTCCCAATTAGAGCTAGAAGATTGTTTGAGTCGCTAAATATATATATATACAATTACCTGTAATATTAAAATTGCCTCCTCCTTGGACAATGAATAAGATGAGAATTTGTACACACTTGAAATATTTATCAAAAAATCATTCATATACTCGAGAATACCATAGACAACATGCAGTAGAGCATATAATCCGAAAAGGTCCACATTACGCAATATACACCGACGGGTCTAAATCACAATACGGAGTGGGATATGCTGCAGTATCCCAAAACAAAACATATCAGTTCTCTCTCCCAGACAAAGCCTCTGTATTTACAGCTGAGTTATGTGCAATAGTATCAGCCATAAAAATAATTAGAGAAGTCTCATATAATAATTTTGTAATGTATATCGACTCCAGAAGTGCTATAGAAGCTATTCAAAGCTATAATAAAAAAAATAATATTGTACAACATATAAAGTTCTCACTCCATAAATTGTATAATAAGGGAAAAAATATTGAAATATGTTGGATCCCTGCCCTTGTAGGGATTAAGGGAAATGAAGAGGCTGATAAAGCAGCTAAAGAAGCAGTCCACATGACAAGAACAAATGTAGACATCCCTATCAGTGACTATACAAGATATATAAAAACAGTCATTGTAAAAATGTGGCAAAATATATGGAACGAAGAACCTGAAAATAATAAATTAAAACAGGTAAAATCCAGTGTTGGAAAATGGAGTTCGTCATATCAGAGAGAGAGACAAGCACAAGTAATTCTGACATGTCTTCGAATAGGCCATACTCATTTGACACATGGACACTTAACCCTTAAACGCCTATTGGACGTATCATACGTCGACTAAAATTGTCTGTTGGGTGCCGAGTAACGTTAAACCGTATGTCGACTACAAAAAATTTCAACCTTCGGTCAACTTTGACTCGACCGAAATGGTCGAAAAAACGCAATTGTAAGCTAAAACTTTTACATTCTAGTAATATTCAATCATGTACCTTCATTTTGCAACAAATTGGAAGTCTCTAGCACAATATTTCGATTTATGGTGAATTTTGAAAAAACTTTTTCTTACGCACGGTATTGTAACTCAGCCGAAAATTTCATAAATTCTTTCGTCATTTTGTCGTAATTTTTGCACTGTTCTATATTAGCCGTTACATAAAGTTTTATATATGAAAATGTGCGCAATTTCATGTACAATACAGCAAAATACAACCCATGGTTGTAGCTTTTATCAGTTTGGAAATATTTTCATATAAACCACGATAACTGCCAAAATTTCAACCTTCGGTCAACTTTGACTCGACCGAAATGGTCAAAACGCAATTTTAAGCTAAAACTCTTATGATCTAGTAATATTCAATCATTTACCTTCATTTTTCAACCAATTGGAAGTCTCTAGCACAATATTTCGATTTATGGTGAATTTTTGAAAAAACTTTTTCCTTACGTCCGCCCAGAAATTCTTTCGCCACGTTGTCGTATTGTTTGCACTGTTTTATATTAGTCGTTACATAAAGTTTTATATATGGAAATGTGCGCAATTTCATGTAGAATACAACAGAAAATAACTCATGGTTGTAGCTTTTATCAGTTTTGAAATATTTTCATATAAATCACAATAACTGCCAAAATTTCAACCTTTGGTCAACTTTAACTCAACCGAAATGGTAAAAAAACGCAATTATAAGCTAAAACTCTTACATTCTAGTAATATTCAATCATGTACCTTCATTTTTCAATAAACTGGAAGTCTCTAGCACAATATTTCGATTTATGGTGAATTTCTGAAAAAAATTTTTTTTATTGCCGTCTGCGCTCTGTAACTTCGGCGAACATATCAGAAATTCTTTCGTCATGTTGTCGTGTTTGCATCGTTTTACATTAGTCGTTACATAAACTTTTATATATAAAAATGTGTGCAATTTCATGTAGAATACAACAGAAAATAGCTCATGGTTGTAGCTTTTATCAGTTTTGAAATATTTTCACATAAATCACGATAACTGCCAAAATTTCAACCTTTGGTCAACTTTAACTCGACCGAAATGGTCAAAAAACGCAATTGTAAGCTAAAACTCTTACATTCTAATAATATTCAATCGTTTAACTTCATTTTGCAATAAATTGGAAGTCTCTAGCACAATATTTCGATTTATGGTGAATTTTTGAAAAAAACATTTTCCTTACGTCTGCGCGGTAACTCGTCCGAACATCTCAGAAATTCTTTCGTCTCGTTGTCGTAATATTTGCACCGCTTTATATTAGTCGTTACATAAAGTTTTATATACGAAAATGTGCACAATTTCATGTACAATACAACAAAAAATAACTCATGGTTGTAGCTTTTATCAGTTTTGAAATATTTCCATATAAATCACGATAAATAGAAAAAATTAGACTTTCGGTCAACTTTAACTCGACCGAAATGGTCGAAAACTGCCATTGTAAGCTAAAACACTTACAGTCTAGTAATATTCAATCAATTAGCTTCATTTTTCAACAAACGGGAAGTCTCTAGCACAATATTTCGATTTATGGTGAATTTTTGAAAAAACATTTTTTACGTCCGGTGTTACGAATTCATGCATCATTTTGTGATAATATTTTCTCTGTGTTGCTTTGATCGTTTTAAAATTTGTTATATACTAAAATCATCGCAATTTAGTGTACAATACAACTAAAAAAAATTAACTCATTAGCTTTAACCGTTTTGCTTACAGTTCGATTTGTATACAATTGTATACGAGCTTTTTTTTTCGCTGTCATATATTCCAATATTTATATATGATAATGATATTTTTTCATTTCTGATGGTTGCATACTAAACTTCAGGCAATGAAAAAAATGAGCCAAAATGAACTCTTAATCTTAAAAACTAAGCGTGCTGTGATTTTTGAAAAACTTTTTTCCGCTTGGCGCTAACTCACCGAACATAATGGCATATGGGAGACGTTTTTTGTAAATAGGGCTTCAAGCGTTTAAGGGTTAATGAACAGTCCATGGCCCTCTTCCCAAATGCCCAGATTGCAATGTGCTGATAACAGTTAAGCATATACTGTGTGAATGTCTAAAATATAACCTGCAGCGATTATCAAATTTTGGAAATAGACCGATAGAAGAAATTTTGTCATAATCTTCAACATTCTCAATAGCACCCATTTTAATGTTTATGAGAAGCTGCAAATTAATTGGAAAAATATAAAAAAAATAATCAATCAGTATAATGAATTTTAAAACAAGTAAATTTTATGATTTTACTTAATTTATTTTGAATTTTGATATACCTTTTTAGTGAGAATGTATAGAAGCATGAGTTTAAATGTATTTATTGTGTGAGTGTTTTCCAGTATGAAAGCGTATGCCTTTTTACAGCTTTTAATTTAATTTTCATTTTCGTTCATCATCATTGACAAGTGACCTATTAGGTCCCAGTGCTAGGCTTCTAGCCTAGACTTGTCATTTCATCATAATCCTTCGGGCCAGCCCTATGAGAGCTGATGGTCAGCTCAGTGGTCTGGTTAAACTATTTTAATAATAATAATAATTGTATCTGTATCAGGTTCCTTGCTGATTTTCTGACATCTTTACCCATCTGGTCGCCAGAGGGCTTTATTATAGTATCTGAATATGCTTATATTTGAAATATACAGTACTTAATCATTAGAAGCTGGTTGTAATGTCATCATGTGGTGGTATGGATTCTTTAAAAGATTTCTGGGTTTTTATTCTGCATAACTTAGTGTTGCATTTCTTTTGCAGGGAGGGAAGTTTTATTTCTTGGAGCATATTCGAGAGTTTGACCCCAAGAAGCACTTCTGGAGACAAAAGATTCAGGATTTTCTAACTTCATGCAGACTATGGCCTTTCCTCTTTGATGGTTGCTGTCTTAATAGAGACATGTTACCGTATATTGAGAAAGCAGGTTTCTCAAAGGTTGATGGTGAACGATTTTATGCTCCTATTTCTAATATTTTACTCTATCTCATTAAACCCCAGCTCAAAGGAATTGCAGAAAAATAAGACATGTTTTTAGAATACAATACATTGTTGTTACAGAAAGACAGCTTCTCTTAATGTGTTATTGATACAGTACCAATGTTGGTGCTTTGAACAGAAAGTACTGTTTCTGACACAGGTTTTATACTGTATCTAGATAAATCAGTATTAGTTGAGCGGTTTTCAGATGTTTCATAGGGCTTTTAAGATTTAAGTCCTTTTCTACTTTCTCAAGGTATTTACTATTTTGTAAGCCATAATATAGAATTATTTGTATTTTGTTATGTGTGGGATGTCTGTTTGTAAATGACTGAATTTGTGGTTTAGTATCATGTTTGTAGTATTATATGAGGTGAACAACATTGTTTTTTGGTGTGCATTTGTCAGTTACCGTACCTTTTTCAGGTAACAAAGGTAGTGTTTTATTACTAGTACACAGTTTTGTATTGAATGCAGTGTCACAATAATTTTTACTGTTGAGTTTAGCTCTACAGGAATCTTCATATATGCTAAAAGTATTTTCTTACTTGTGTAATTTAAATTTCAGGAGAGACTTAACTTTTGTGTGACATCATTTGTTCTTTGTGGTGCAACAGCTCAAAGATTATATTAAAAGAACAGTTGTGCTACATAGAAAAATCTAGATTTAATACTTTGTCATAGTAGATCTCATGATTTGTTAATAACTAGATCTCATGTTTTAAAGAAAGACACATCCATTCTTAATTAAAACAATGTTTCTACTTAGTAAACTGATACTCATAGCACTGCCATTTGCAAATATTAAGACTTGGTGCTCATGCAAATAAAATGGTATTGAGAATTGTTTAAAACAGGTCTTTTAAATGATAGTTGTATATTGACTACCTCTCATGAGAAGATAAGTAAGAGTTGTTGTTGTGGGTCTGGAAAAAGAATTCTGGGCATTAGTGCTTGGTCATTTCCCTTGCCATTATTTCAAGAATATTTTCAATGAAATATAAAGTTGGTGGAGACAAAGATGAGTGGTTTACTGATGCAAGAAATGTTGAACCTTTAGAATATTTCCAGTAAAGTAGTACCTCATTATAACAGGTGCTTGGAGGGTAGGATTTAATATGTCCATTGTTTGTAAATTTTTCCTATTAGTAATTGATGGATATACAGGTTCTTAAATGTGTTAAAATCGGATTTGAAATTGCCTGCTGAAATTGATCATTATAGGTTAATGGCACACTCATACTCACATGAGATCACACCAGTGATATAGTAACTGGAGAAGAGTTTAGTGATTAGGGTAGGTGATATTAAAAGTAAGCATTTTATTTAATGTTCATATTACTGTACTTCCATTTCCATTTCACATTGTATACATTTTAAGGAGAGGATATTTGGAATTAATGAGTTTTCATTGTGTAGCGATCTGTATAAAAATTACTTTCTTAAAAATTTCATTCTAATGCATGTGTAGAGGTGTACTTTTTAAGAGCATGTAGTACAGATTTTGAGATGATATGATCAATATCTGAAGTAGACTTTTTAATTTGTGGGCAGATTTAACATTGAGCTGTTTGACTAATGTGCTGAAATATGGAAGGAGAATGAAAAATACTTTCTCTGAATACAGCAGCTTATTTTGCTCCGGTAATTGATTTAAGTCATTCAATATCAATGTTTTATTAGTACTATGCAGTGGTACTTCCAAATGTTCATACTAGACTATATCATGAGGTAGCCATATAGTTTGGTTTGAAGCATTGATCTGAACCAAAACAAAAGGCTATCTAAGACAATGGTTTGTGTCTGGGAAAATTAAATTTTAAAAAATCTTTGAGAACCTACCTCCTTCAATAGTTTGGATCTAATATGTAGCAAAATCATCAAAGAAATAAACAAATTGTAGGGAAAAGTTTTGGAGTTTTTATGGGTAAAATGTACTTAAAAGAATTAGTAGAATAGTTTTTGTAAAATGTGATTAAGAAGACAAGGATAAAGAGATCAAATTTGCCATCAAGTAGCATAGTACATGTTGGCACTGTGTTGTTCATTACTGTAAAAGTATTACAAGGTATGTGGAAGTTTATGTTAAGGAATATTTTGTTTTTAAACCAGTGGATCTTATTTTCAGTAAGGGGAGAAAGTTGTGTTAATAGAATGAAACCCCACAAGCATCCTTTTCATTTTTTTTTTTTTTTTTTTGTAAGTACAATATAGTTATCTTCACTGTAAGCATTTGTTTGATTAACAGTGTATACTGTGTGGCTGTAAACAGTTATAAAATTCATGGTTGAGGATCCAGAAAGTCTTGATCATGGTAGATAGAGTCATCAGTTTTAAGTAGTGTGTTTTATTTAAGCATATGAAAGTTACCAGAGCAACAGCTTGGCTGATTTTCATTTTAGCATTTATTAAAAATTGTCAAAAGTAAAATATAAATAATTAATTTTTTGTACAACTAGTGAGTGTAATAGTTACTTGAACTTACGTGCTACACTTTGAAAATCTTTTAAAAGTTCTTTACAGATCTAATAACTATCATGCATTATGCAGATTTGTTTATACAAAAAGACATTTTCATGATGAAGCTGTAGGTTAAAACTTAATAAGCAAAGTCATTATTTAGGTGGTACAGTATTTTCACTACATGATTACATATTCATTTATTCTTTGCTCTGTTGGTGTACTTGTATTAGTACTCTCAACTCATTTTTGTCCCACATACTTGTGGCCTTCACTCCCATTAGGTCTGGGTCTTCAGCTATCCCTTTTACCCAATTAAGACCTTCCAACAAATCTTCACCCTGTTGCTTCCATATCTACTGACTTAGGTTCTTCATCTCTGTACGTCACATCCAAACAGTCTGGTTTTCTTTCTGCCACATTCTGGCCATAAATATTAAAATTTTATAACATTTTCAAACTCAGCAATTTTCTTTCAGTACCCATGAGTCCAGTTCAAAGAATAATACAGGCACTTTGCACCCATAATGTATTTAGCAGTAATCTATCCAGTTCTTCATCTAAGCTGCAGATACTTTTTTTTTCCTTCCCTTATTGGCAAGTGGACAAAAGATACAGTGCAGTTAATTTATTTCTCCCTAATGTCCCATTATTGTGAGTAGTTGGCTGCATTAAATTTTGGAAAATCAAAGTAAGTGTTTTAACTTGCAGTGCAAAAGGTTACACTCCCTTAAGTGCAGTCACGTTGTACATGCTTACGAGTGAGTAGCGTTAATACATGATGCCCTGGAGTGGAAGTGATTTCATAACAACTGCTCAGTCAGGCGACTTAGTTTGTGTGGAGGGCGAGAAGCGGCATTTTCAACTTGGAATGGCCTCTGACACTTTCTATGAAGATTTATACTGTATATTATTAGTATTAATGTAAATTCTGTATTGATTGGCTGAATGATGTCCAAGGTGCTGGAGGGAAATACAGTCAGCTATATACACTGAAGGGCTTGGTCCAGTTTCTGAACTTAACGTGATAGGAAGGTAAAGGAGTATGGGAGGGACTTCAGTATCAAGATTGTAACCATTATCTCTGTTGATGTTTTGGACCAATTTTTACTCTACTACACTCAACTCTTTGTGTGAAAGAGGATGTCCTTGATGTGTTCATGACTTACGGGGTTCCATTGGACTTCATGTTACGCAAGATCAGTCTGGAAAAAGAGGGTGTTGCTGAGTGAGCTGCTTGAGACAAAGAAAAGCCACTGTCCAATGAGGGGTTGATGATGATCAAGCAAGAGCAATTAGCAGAAGGTAATATTGTTATGGAAGAAGAGGCAAAAGCTTCCAAGGTATTAGACACGAGGGTGGTTTTCAGGCTATCCTTACACATTGAAGGATGCCATTTCCCTTCTGGAGTTATTGCTTAGTATGCCTTCCATGGCACTCACTGAATGGTAGCAAAAATTCCTGCAACCACCTTCCAGCCCCCCAACTGCATTGCCCTCTGCCTGTTATTTTAAATTTGTTCCCATCAGTTTTTCCTCACAAATTTGTCAGACTTCTTCAAGCTTTACTTTGGCTCCATTTTCAGTTCCTCATTTAAGGACAACTCCTGTGGGCAAGCCCTGTGAGATTCTGAAGATGATTGGTGTTTTTGTTTAACTACCTTTATAAATGTGGATGCCATCAACGGTGGGTGTGTGTGCGTGTGGTACCAGCGTGTCCGTACTAACTGCAGATCTATGGCTATATGCACAGATGCTGGAGAAGAATGCCGCACCGTGAGAATTACATTGTTCTACCCTCCACTTACGAGCTATCCCTCATACAGCTCTCATCAACCTTCAGTAACAACATTAAGAATCATTGTCTAGTGGAGGTACCATCCTGTGTTTGATGATGAATTATAGCATCATTTTACTCTGAGGGTAGGGGAAATCATCGAAGACGAGGAAGTGTTTCGGTGAGTACTGAATATTTTTATGCAAATTATTCAAAATTCTCCTGCAGACTTTTTTACATTTATATATAAAGGGAAGGTATTTGATCTTGTTACAGGGTAAAAGAGAATTTTGTAGGCTTATGGGATAGGTGGTTTATAATCTTGAAGAAATGATGTTAGGCATACAGTAATATTATTTACCATTGGTCACAAATAACAGCTAAACTATAAACACAGTGCCAACTGTATGGCTTTCAGCTGTAAAATTATTTTGGCAAATACTCTTCAGGATGTTACTTAAAAGAAAGGCCTGTTTAGGTACAAAAATATATGTATTTACATACTGTATATTAACAAACTTTTTTTTATTAATTCAGGTCACTTACAAAGTGATTGGCAGGTTATTACAATCAATTTAGACAGGTAATTAAACTAGGTCATACTAAACGTCACATCACAACCAAACGGTGAATATAATGGGAAACCCTATAAGGACACAGTACCTTCCAAATATGTTCATATGCAGTGTATTTTAATTTGGTGTCAATGAGCTCTTTATCTGTGACAAAGCTCCCTTGAAACTGTTGACAAAAAAGTAAATTAAAATATGATTACTTAATGAATTAAAATTCATGGAGCACATCACTGTACATAAAATATATTTTTTGCAGATTAGTCAAACTAAATTAAAATATGAATACTTAATGAATTAAAATTCTTCGGCACATTACTGTACACAAAACATACTTTTTGCAGATTAGTCGTATGAAACTGGAAATGTAGCACAGTCATCAATTCATACATTTTTCAATGTGGAAAGAGACCGAAAATATAAAAAAATATTTAGTTGTGCATACAGTACTAAATTATAACGATAAACAAAACAACAACACTGATTATATAAACATTTCAGAAATACAGTACAAGATATTTAAAATTATGAATGACTAGATGTGTTTCATATAAAAATTAGTTTAATCTTAAGATACAAAGAATGAGCAACAAAAGGGTAGCTTAAAATAACATTTTATTTTCACTATTATCTAAGAAGTGTACCACATGGCTACCCAACTTCCAGTTACATAAAAGTTCCCCACTTTGCACTTTCATGAATGTTACTAATTGCTGTCTACCATTCCCATTTAATCCAATTTTTAAAGAACTCTCCCAATAACCAATCTGGAAAGTCGGAGAGAAAGAGCTGCAATATTTCTTTTCCTGAAGTATAATTAAATAACTAGTAGCCTTAATATAAAAAAACATATTTTATAAAATTAGATTACAACTTCTGAAACTGAATTCTCTTGTGGAAAATATTACCTATCAAACCAACAATAAAAATTGATGCAGAGAAAGGAAGGTAACATTACACCATGTAGATTCCAAGTGTAAATTTGTAATATTAATAAAATCATTCCCAGTAATTCGAAATCTTGGCCTAGATAGATACTGGCAAATTTGGAAATTTAGGTTAGATTTACTACAGTATATTATTATGGAAGACAGTATTTGATAAGTTAATAGTTGCTCCACTATAATATGTCAAACTTCTTTTGGAGCAGCGCTAATAGCTTGAGCATTGTTCAACCAGGAACGTAGGTCCTCAATTTTCTGGTTTAAATCAATGTCTTCTTGCTGACCAGGTTTAAAAGTTATTCCACTTAAGAGTGCAGTATCTATTTTGCTGTCAGATGCTGTCTTGCCATTATTCATGAAGCCTGGAGAATTCTTTTTACCAACAAGTAAAGAGGATTGACCAATAACTTGTGTGGGCCATCCAGCTTTACCACCAAGAGGGACTGTCATCTCTGAAAGTAAAGTTATTAATTAATATTCTCCAGTTGTTCTGCAAAGAAATAAATGAAAGCTCAAGCAATTTCAGCTAGCAGTTTCAGATACACCACTTACGCCAATTTCAATGAAGTTTTTAGGCTCTTAGAGTGTGAACTTGTGTAAAATATCAATTTTTTATCAGTTCATAGCTGTAAGAAAAATTTGTTACATTTCTAAAGAAAAAAACTTGAGAAAAACTGCATTATTTAAAGTTCAACAGGTCTTCTTTCAGTACTGCTAGCCGAAATCCAACACGGTTTTCTTAATGGTTATGAATCCACTGCAATATTTAGACCTTACCTGGGATAAATTGCCACATCTTGAAGGGTGCTAGACAAGAATAGGGCAATGATAGCAAAACTTGCCTAACAAAACTGTTCAGGAAGGTATCTATAATGCAACTATAGTCAGTGTTGGAGACTGCTAGGAGCAACACAGAAATATAAATCTAACAGGGAATGAAAGATTTCAAGAAAGACCTTAAATAACCAGTTGTCAGGAACAGCACTATGGAGACCAACAGAATGCCAGAGAGCAATGTCAAGAGTTCAATGGCCTACAATATTCAGAGCTCAACAGCTTATGGTACTGAAAGGGTAATGTCTAATGCTCTACAGTCTATGATATCAAGAAGGCAATGTCAAGATCTTAATTGGCTACAATACTGACAGTGCAAAGCTGAGAATTTAATGGCCAGTGAGAGCGCAATGCTTACAATATTGACGAGGCAACATTTGAGAGCTTGCAGGACTATGGTATTAAGAAGTCAACATCAAGGAAACTACTTTACTGAGAAGCCAGTGTGTCAAGAGTTAAACTGTTTCTAGCTTCAAGAGGGCAATAGAAAAATGTTGAAAACTCGATGGTGATCAATATCACAAAACCAATGTGTAATATATAAGCATCATTATGAATGGCAAAAATCAGAAGGCAAAAGATGGAGGACAGTGGGATAAAACCCGATCTCTGATTAAAATTTTCAATAGAGAGTTAAAAAAAGCCTTTTTGTAATATCACAAGTATTTAGCAATTTTACGCATTCCATGATATACAAACCTCTTATAAAATATGTGCTCTACCACCCACTGCATTGCAGTGTCAGACAAGAATGAAGCTATCAAATAAAAAGAGTTAGTCTTCCTAATTCTGCTCACATTCTCAATTTTAAATAACTGCCATGGTTTCTTATGGCTCAGTGCATATGTTGGCTCTGACTTATGACACATTTTCTCTCTTTTCTCCATTCTGGAAATGGTATGTAGCCTACCATACAATATTTGGTATTATGCTCAACTTGTGTACTCTAATTTACAGACTGAAGGCTAAACTTTTTCACTGCTTCTTAACTTTAATGACCACAAGTTGCTATTAAAGTACTGTATTGTTTTTGTGGTCTCTGTGATGTATGATTACTGTGCATCATAAGCAGTGCCATGGTTTCTGAAGGCTCAGTGCACATGTTAGCTCTGACTTATGACACATTTTATCTCTCTTTTCTCCATTCTTGAAATGGTATGTAGCCTACCATATAATATTTGGTATTGTGATCAACCTGTGTACTCTAATTTATAGACAGAAGGATACACTTTTTCATGGCTTTTTACCATTAATGACCACAAGTTGCTATTAAAGTACTGTATTGTTTTTGTGGTCTCTGTGATGTATGATTACTTTACATCAAAAGCAGTAAAAAAAACTTAGGTCATGTTGGTTGTTGCACTATTCTATCTGGTATTTTATGCTATTTGTACGTGAGATGGATGACCATGGCTTTTTTCTATCTTATATTTTATTTACAGATACATTTGGTTCAGATGAGTGATATGTAGTTTCATTTGGTTGATAATTCCAGTGACAGCCATATTTTAAATTTCTTGGATCAAGGGCATTAGCTACAATATTACATATGTTTGATACTTTTCTTAAGTATGAAATTTTTAAGGAATTCCAGGCTTTGAGGGTAGAGGGATTTTTCAACCCTGATGCAAGGCTCATAGGACTGCACATACATGAAGATGGCACATATGTGCAGAGAGGTACTATTCAAGGACACAAAAATTTGTTATGGGGCAATGAGAGCTTAACACTTTATATAAGAAGAGCAAACCAAGAGCGCAATGCTGAGTGTGTGTGTCCTATGAGAAGGTAACACAGAGTAAGTGATGGTCTACAAGAGGGCAAATCAGAGTGTATGATGGCCTACAATTCTGAGAGGATGTCATTGTAAGCACAATATCAAGAGAAAATGACACCATTAAAAACTCCATGGCCCACAAGAGGAAAACTCAAGTTCAATGATTTAATGAGAGAAAAACTCTTGAGAGGGTAATGGCCTGCATTGCCCTCTGAGGGGTTGATGTCAAGAACTCTGGCATATGAGAGGACAATGTCCTACAATATCAAGAAGGTAATAATGACAGTGTGATGGCCTACACTATCAAAAATATGTTGAGCAAATGTCATCAAGAGCACAATATAGAGAAAGGAGAATGTCTAGGACTTTGCACACTAACAAAAGTTAACATCATAGGCAGGATGATGTACAATACAATGCCAGGTTGATGTGACAGCCCATGGATGGTATACCCAAGCTAAAGATGGCCTACAATATGGATAGGACAATATCCAGAATTCAAAGGTCTAAGCAAGGACAAAGTCATGAGCTCAACAGGTTTCAACAATGGCGTACAATATCCAGAAGGTAATGTCATTGGGATTGAAAACGTAACTGCCAATACTGAGAGGATGACTTCAGAAGTACGACAAAATGGCAGGTTTAGCCTACAAGAGGTCAGATGGCGTATTAATGCTGAAAAGGTGTCATTGAAAACGTAGTACAGAAAAGATAACATAAGAAAACTTGATGCGATGTCTTACAACATAAAACCTGCAAGAGCTCAACAGCCTGTAAAAGGACAATGGAGTATGATGCTGTATTACAGAGGTAACACAGAGCAAGATGTGCTACAATATATTATTATTACAGTATTATTAAATAGTATAACCAGACCTTCAACTCATTTATTTAGCTCTCAAAGTGGATCTGTCTTTACCAATAATGATACAGGCAGTCCTTGGTTATTGGCGATCCGGTTGTACAGCACTAGTCTAGTGATGAAACTCGGGGTCGATACATATCTAACAGAGGTGCCAATCTCCGATTATTGGTACCGAAAATTGCCAATTTTTGGTTATCAGCAATTTTTGCTTATCGTCACACTGTCGGAATGGAACCCCCGCCGATAACAGGATTGCCTGTACTATTAAATTTTATTATTAAATTACACCTCTTATAAATTTTTAACTGTAATTATTAACTCCACTTTCTGTACATACAGGGATGGTGTCGTGGGTTAGAGGTCAAGAGCAATACATTCTCTGATATTGAGAAGAGAATGCAGAAAGCATGATGGCCTACAAGGATAATCTCAAATGTATTATGGCCTATGATACTGAGATGATGCTATCAAAAGAAAGGTACAGAGGACACAATTTCAAGGGCTCAAAGGCCAGGTAGGTGACAAAGCCCTACAAGAGGGCATGTCAAGGGTTTAACAGCCTGCTAGAGCTCAACATCTTGACCTCGATGGCCTGCAATAATGAGAGGTTGTCATCTATAGCACAATACAGAGAGAAAATGTAAAGCTTAATGTCAGGTGTGATGGCCAAAGCAGACAATAACCCTACAATATCAAGAACATGAAAACTACACACAACGTTGAGAACATACAGAATACAACATTGCATGGATGCTATCAAAAGCATAATGTGAAGAATTATGACAGTGCACCACCCTTACAGAAGTGTATACCAAAAAAGTGGGGACCAAAATATTGAGAAGATGCTGTGAAGAATACAGGTCGTACAACAACACTGAACTTGATGGCCTGGGATACTCAAAGAACATAAGTGCACAATGGCAACTGATATCAAGAGGGTGAAGTTGTGAGAATGACTGCCTATAATAATGAGGTTAAGATTATGGTATATGATAGCATAAGGAAAACGTTGAGAGCTTGATGCCCTATATTATTAAATCAAGAGCTTGACATGCTTATGGGAAAACATCATGAACTGGATGGCTTGCAAACATGCTTGTGGGAAAACATCATGAACTGGATGGGTTGCATGAGGGCAAATTTGAGTTTGGCCTATAATACTGAGTAGACATCAATGAGAGCTCAACAGTCCAAGATACTGAGATGGTAACATCAGACCTTGATGGTCTGTGATAACATGAGGACAACATTGGGAGATCAACAGCCTAAAAATATTGTGAGAACAACAGGGTTTGATGGCCTACAATATCATCACTTGATATGCCACCAAGAAGACAATAGTTAGGGTTCAGTACCCTACAAAAGAGCACAACTGCAAAAGGCTTTGAGGCCTACAAAAGTATACCTACCATGGCTTGGCAGCTTGCAAAAGGGCACTCAAGATCATTATAGCTGTCAGGTGGATGATCCCAGAAACTCAGCAATATTGGAGAATACTGTAATATATAAGGCATGAAACACATTCTGTTCTAAATCTCACTGAGACAAACATGATACTGACCGATGACATGATGGAAAAAATACATTAAAAAGACATTGTATTAGTTTGAGACAGAAGGCTGACGAATGCAGTGGAGACAGGAAAGTAATAGACCCTGGTAAGACGACAGAACTGTGATACTCTGAGAGTAACATTTCATCATATTGAAGAACCTGACAGACCAGTACCAGCATGATCATGAACATGGGAGAGACACCCAAACATCTTTTAAGCTAAATGCAAGGGTCTTCATGACTGCTAAACACAACCAATCCTTATTGTTGGTAAAGTTCAAGTGAAGAAATTCTCAACATATCCACAAAATATATTGTAGTGTCATCTGAGAAGGGCATCACCACTTCAGGCATTAACCAAGCCAGCACTTAGAGGATGAGTATAAACCACAGTGAGAAATATGTCACAACACTAAACAAGTTGACTGAACCCTTTATGTGGTGAGTCAATGTGAGGGTATTCATCAAGAACAGGGAGCAGTAGTTGTTGTCACTACCTGCTATGCTTATGGCACACTGACTTTCAGATCAGAAGCAACCAACCAATTCACAGAGCCTATGATGCCTCATTTGAAGCTAAGAACCTCTTGGACATTTTCTTTCCAATAGGGCACAATGTGCTAAATGCTTATGAGGGAATGTATAACCAGCAAATGTGCATTCCTTGTTTTTATTCATTGCTCTACATACCTTGACTTTGCAAGGTCTGATTTCTGGTGTTGGAATGGACACTAATCACACTATGCAGACTTACAACAAGAGCTGCACCTCAACTGCCCTTTCATAGGCTACATGGCTTTTCTGGTAAAGCAACTATACCTCAGAATAATATAGTGCTCAATCAGTCCTCCCAAACTTGGCTTACAGTTGCACAGCTTTGGCTTAAGGGTAGAATGATGTTACCTTATATTGCAGCTATATTCAGGTCCTGTATTAGCCTCCTTTGTTAAAATGCAGCTAAACTTTGTTTTGGAAAACTAGCTTTCCCTAATGAAAGGTTCCACCAACTGAGTACATATCCAGCCTCCTGGTAACACACACACCTTGTTCATACAAGTATTATAAGTTTAACATTTTTTTCTTGATAATCTTTCAAGTTGTGGTTCTTAATACTTACAGACACAATCAGTCAATAATAAGCAGAGCTGTATGTCACCTTCCACCCAAACAGCACCTTGGCATAAATAAGAGGTTTGTAAATTGTAGGCACATTCAGAAATAATTTTGTTCCTTAAATATAAACCCCAATTGTACTGGGAGCATCTTTATCCCAATCCATCCAACTGGATGACATATATCACAATGGGTACAGGGTGCCCTGTACTGAAGGTTACCTACAAGGAAGTCCAAGTTGTGTTCCTTCAGTTAATAACTGAATTTCTTGCTAAAACTACACCACACCCAGCAATGTATCCCCAATTCAATATAGGCAGTCCCCAGTCTTCAGCAGCCTTGGTTATCAGCAATCCGGTTTTACAGCGCTTGTCCACTGACAATGATAATTGGATTTTTGGCGGCGATATGCGCAGATCTCCACTTACTGGCGCCGATCTCCGGTTATTGGTTATTGGCACCAATAAGCTCTGTAACCGCCGATTTTCGGTTATCGTCACACCGTCAGGAACGGAACCCCCGCCGATAACCGGGGACTGCCTAAATGGTTCGTAATTAAAGAACAAATTCATTAGTTATAAATTTAGTTTTGAGGGTTGTGATTATATGACTACACAATAAAAGAAAATTGAAATCCAGTGACAATAGTTTCATACTTGACAATAATTCTATTTAACATTATAAAAGCATAAATCCTGATGATTTCTTTCTTTAAACTAAGTGACTAAGAAATTTCCTCAACATACCTTGCTCAAATTTATCTGGGTGATTTATCAAATGTTGAATGTGTCAAATATATGTTGGCTATTTACCGAATAATGAATGTGTGTCAAAATGCAATGTTTGCAAGTCTACAAAATATGCCAAATACCATTTAATATATCTGTTTCTGTACTTTTATCTTCAAAGGAACAAAATGCATAAAAACATGGAGTCAAAATTTATTATTAATCATGCCTTCATAAAAAAAACTGTAATATTGAAATCCAGCCTTTTTTCTAGTAGTGCTATCATGTCTTAATGAAAATTCAAAGCATGTAAATACTTAATCTTAACAAAGAGCCTGTAATGTATACAAACCTGAAATGTGCACCCCATAAAGTACCTTGTGAACATGACAACACTCAATATGTACTTGAATAAATAGTATAAGCACTACTATGAATTTTTTATTTCACAAAAATAGAGACAAGATCTTAAGACCTTTAAAACTAGTCTTTGCTTGGGTTCAATGGAAGTCTTTAGAAATGGCTTGTACCAACAATATTGAAATAATGCAGCAACACTTATTATGCATACTACTATGAAGATAGGCAGATGTTACAGTTAGAAAAAGACAAGATAGCCAAGGTTGATGATACTATAGCAAAGATTTGAACAGCCAACTGAAGAGGATAGAACTACGGCCATGTGAAGGAGGAAATGATTTATATACAGATAATAATGTACATCCTAGTAAATACTATAACTTTAAAAAAATGGTGGAGCACCTGTCAGACAAATTTAGGTTCAACATAATGCTACTTCACGGCAAGCTACCAGTCATTTTAAAAATTTAAAGAGTTAAAAATTGGCAAAAACTACAAATATTTTCTTTCCACATAACCTTGTACTAGTCAGTTCAAAAGGTTAATATAATTATAAAAATTGGCAAAATGAGGCTATGGATAATTTCTACCCAGATACCTTGTAATGATGATTTTGAAAGAATGCATTTAAATAAAAAAAATTCATATAAATGGGAAGTAACAGTATCCATTCAGTAAACCAATATCATTCACGACAGCAAAGGAAAGGGATGAAAAGTGACAAGCAGACAGGAAACAGTCAGGCTACATGGGCAATGAAGTGAGCTTATTGTGACAAGCTAGGCACAGAGATGACAGACGGAAGTGAGATTTTTAGTTTTTATAACTACAACACTTATTTCTGTTTTTAAATATTGACCAGACCATCAAATAATTTGATTTTCTTAAGTATCTTTCATAGGTACATAATTGCAGAACCTCGGATAATTGAAATTTACCTGAACAAGCAGAAATAATTGTTCTTAAACCTCAGGTAAGGTATAGTCGAGGAAAAGATTCCTTTTACTCCCTGCATTCACTAAACATGCTAAATGGCAACGCCGCTTTTGTTTATGTAGTAGAAACTGTTGAAAATTTGAATGAATTCTCTGTCTCAAAGTCAAGCCTTTTTGGTGGAGACCTTTCCTCGTATATTCACTTGATTATTTCAAAAGACACAAAATGACTTGTTAAAGAAAAAAGTTTACCAACAAACTACAATTTGATTCATGGTTTTATATGTGATTTTTTAAGATTAAATAAGACATTGTATCAGAGGGAAATTACATTATGTAATATCATCATACATTTGCATTTGGCTCTTGAGACTGACATAGGAAATGGAGGTGGGTGCGGGAAGAGGAAGGAGTTGTTTGTAAGGTAGAGACGACGAACTACAGTATCAAAGTATGTATAGCTTCGTTAATGATTTTTCTCCCAACTCCTAAACCTTTTGAAGCTAGTTCTGATTTCCCATAGAAACGATAAATAGTGTAGCTACAACGACTGAAAATATTATGTTACTTCTGTTGAACTTTCTAATAAAAGTGTAGTTTTCTTATTCAATTTCTTAATAGTGGTTTGCATTAGGATAAACTCAGTTATTGAATACCGTAACCTTGACCAGTCCCGTTCAAATGTTTCTGAACACAATTAGCTACATTAGAGTTCAAATATTTACATAGAACTTCAAATAAATGATTCTGATTGGCCGATTACAATTATGGGTATTAATTCATTTACCGACATATGCAATGAGGCTCATCATCATGCATTACCATCTCCAAACAGGAGTTTGGAGATGATAATGCATGGAAAGGTATTTGAATTAATAAGAATTTCATGAAATGTATTGGCGATCCTGATAGGAATTCTATTTTTAGACATACTTTGTAACAGTTGTCAGATATCATTTTATTAGCTCATTCGTTGTGTGGCCAAGAATATAGAATGTCTACCCATGAAGAAGTGCCGAGAGAGATCAGCTAAGAACGAAGTTTCCTTTCCACCAACCGCTGCTGAGATCACTCGGACAACTTTTAATATAGAGTTATAATTACTATTAACACAATCTTATTATGCCACACTTTTAATCATAATTTATCAGCCACTGACTGTTGCTAAACACTCTTTCACTTTCAAATTATACTTAGTTAAAATTCTTTTATAAAGCATGGTTTCTGGGATATAGAGTGTATATCTTCTTTGTTTACCATATACAAAAATTCTATAGTGGCCTATAATAAAATAAACTTTGTCTATTTTTATTGTTGCATGCAAATTTCATGTCTTGAGTTCTTGCCTACGACAAAATAAAAGGGATTTTGACAAAGGAAAAATCTATTTCTGAAGGAGGCCCTGTGTCACCCGGTGAAATATCCATCCAGCACATATTTCTAGGTAAATACTTTGCTAAATATACCAGAGAAAAAAGCTATCAGGAATGCTGGGGTTACTACCCCCAGATCGATCATCTATAATAAAATAGACGTCGGTATAGGTAAGGGTGAGTGATTGTTGTCACTGCCACAGGACCGCAATCTGAAGATATCCCAATGACAAAACCCCCAGAACGCGGGGAGCCGATCCAGCGCCCACACTCACCCGCCCGCCAACCGACGACCCCAGCGCCATCTGAACTCATTCCAGGCTAGCACCCCCCCACAAGCTTGGTATGCCTATTCAGGGAGGGAAACCTAGATCCTGGGTGGGTCACCGGGTGACACAGGACCTCCCTCAGAAATAGATTTTTCCTTTGTCAAAATCCCTTTTCTGAGCTCGTCCCTGTGTCAGCCGGTGAAATCATAACAGAGAATCATACCAAGTCTTGGTGAAAGTCTAAAAGTGATAAAAGTTTAGGTGATCCTGTATAAAAACACCATTATTAAAAATAGTTTTAATTATCCCCAAAATATAATTAAATACTATAGGTATAGCAGAACAACTGAGATATGACTAGGGATATAATTTATACTATAATAAAGAACATGAGAATAAACTATATACAACATTAATACTATAGTGGCGAGGTACTGACACAAAATAAAAGACAAAACTTATAAGGGTACCTCCGGCCTTAAAACTAAATCACAGTGAGTATAACATATCACATACTTAAAACTAACACCGCAAGATTGTACATTATAATATTAGGAGCCAGGCTGCGAGGCATGTCTGGTCCAGGAGAAAATGGCAGGGCAAATAAATGAGGCAGGCAGGCAGGGGGGAAAGGATAGGGATTAAGGATTAATTTAAGGTGGAGGGATAATGCTCCCTACAGCCACCGCAGGGAATTTCAGAGCTTCTAGTGATTTCAGGTAGTGGCGTTTAAACACTGATGGAGATTTCCAACCCGTGTACTTTTTCAGTTCAGCGAAATTCATATTGTGAAAATAATTAGTAGAGGTAGCCACCACTCGGATATCATGAACCTTAGGGACTGAATCCGGGTTAGCTTGCTTGATAAAGTACAGGATTTGTTGTCTTATAGCCTTTAAAGAAAGTGTTCCACCTTTTTCCCTGATAAAAAGAGGACCAGACAAACACTGAGAAGTTCTTTGTAAGTAGGCCCTCAGGGTAGCGACTGGGCATAAGGACAGGTCTTGTGGAAGAGGGACAACCTTCCAGGGGGACCACCTATCCTGAGGGTCTTCGTTTTTTGCTAAGAATCTGTGATCTGGGGAAAGCAGAACAACTTCTGATGGAAGGAAATCTACGTGATTGACACCTCTAGAGAGAGCAGACAGTTCTGAAATTCTGGCTCCTGAAGCTAGACTAATTAAGAACAAGGTCTTCCTTAATAGATTTAAATAAGAACATTGATCATTATTAATTTCTGAGGCTAATTTTAGAACATCATTAAGGAACCAGGAAACCGTATGAGGACGGGTCACTGGTCGCAAACGGGCGCATGCTCTAGGAATGGATGAAAAGTATGAATCTGTTAAATCAATCTTAAAGCCATGCAAAAACACCTTTTTCAAAGCTGATTTTGCTGTGGTTATGGTGGCCGGGGCCAGACCCTTTTCAAACAGTGACCTGAAGAATGATATTGCCAAATTGGCGGTCATGGTTTGGGCTTCATATTCCTTTAAAAAGGATGCCAACTTTTTAACTGCTGAGTCATACTGTCAGAGGGTAGAATCTCTTTTGTCTGACTCAAGAAACAGAGTATTAATGGGATCAATATCCGCCCCTCTTTGAGTGGCAAATTTCATAAAGTCCATAAAGCCAGGGCATTCAGAATTTTTGAGGAAGCTGACACAGTCCTTGTTTGCACTATTTGAGTCAGCTGTGGTTTGGGTAATTGATGACATCGTAACTTGAGCTCCAGAAGAAGAGGGAACCAATTGCTCTTCGGCCAGTTGGGGGCTACCAAGGCCACTTGGCCTTTGAATGACCTGAGCTTGTGCAACACTGGGAAACAGATAAATTTTCTGCCAATTGTTCCAGTCTAAGGACATTGCATCTGTGGCATGAGCTTGAGGGTCCAGGTTGGGAGCAACATAACAAGGAAGTTTGTGATTGCTCTCCGTGGCAAACAAGTCCACCTGAAGGCCCGGAACCTGAGGGCCCGGAACCTGCCGGCGGATCCATTCGAAAGAAGCCTTGTCCAGGGACCATTCTGACTCCAGTGGAGCTGTTCTGGACAGTGAGTCTGCAATAACATTCCGGACCCCTGCCAGATGGGTAGCTGACAGGTGCCAGCCGTGTTTCTCTGCTAGTGAGAAGATGGCTATCATCACTTGGTTTATCCGGCTTGATTTGGAACCCCCTCTGTTTATGCAATGTACTACTACCGCACTGTCCAACACCAGCCTGATATGAACCTGGTTGGCGGGGCGAAGTTTTTTCAGTGTTAGAAATACTGCCATCGCTTCCAAGATGTTTATATGGAACTGACGGAACATCGTGGACCATGTGCCCTGTACTTTTTCTTTTGGTGAGTATCCTCCCCAGCCGCTTAACGAAGCGTCTGTGTGGATTATTAAGGCTGGAGGGGGAAATTGAAGGGGAACTGACTTTGAGAGACCCTTGACTGTGGACCACGGCCGGAGTCTTTTCCTTAGTACTTGAGGAATCAATGACACTTTGTCCCTGAGTTTGATATTGGCTCATCTTCGCCACACTCTGTTTATGTCTTTCAGCTTTGTTTTTAGAAGCAGGTCTGTTACCGATGCAAATTGAAGGGAACCCAAGATTCTTTCTTGCTTTCTGCGAGAGGCTTTCCTGTTTTTGAGGAATTGCCTGGTGGCTTTGGCTATCTTCCTTCGTTTGGCTGGTGGAATAGACAGTTTGTGTGAAACTAGGTCCCACTGGATACCTAGCCACTGAAATCGGGCCTCCGGAGTTAGGCGGGACTTCGCCCTGTTTATCTGAAAGCCTAAGGATTCCAGAAACTCGATCACTATGGCTGTAGCTCATCGGCACTCCTCGACGTTGGATGCCCAGATTATCCAATCGTCTAGGTATGCCGCTAGCGATATCCCCCGGGACCGCAACTGTTGTACTACTGTTTCCACCAGCTTCGTAAAGATTCTGGGTGCTATGTTGAGCCCGAATGGCATGACCCGAACGAGTAAGCCTGTTTCCCCAGTCTGAAACCTAGGAAGGAGAGAAGTTCCGCGCAATCGGGACGTGATAATATGCGTCTGAAAGATCTATAGAGGTGGTGACGGCTCCACGAGGAAGTAAAGTCCGTGCCTGTGCGATTGTAAGCATGCGAAATTTGTCGCACTGAATATAAAGATTGAGACGCAACAGATCCAGGATTACTCTTTGTTGACTGGAGTTTTTCTTGGGAACACTGAACAGCCTGCCTTGAAATTTCAGGTGTCTCACTTTCTTTATGGCTCTCTTTAGGAGTAATTCCGTCGCAAAGTCCCGCAGAGCTTTGGAAGACGGTTGATGAAATCTGGTCAAAGGTGGAGGTCCTTTGATCCAGCTCCAGCCCAAACCTTTGGAGACTATACTGTGGGCCCATGGACTGAAGGTCCACCGGTCCCTGAACAGATAAAGTCTGCCGCCTACCTGATTGTTCTCACTGGGAGGGAGCAGGCTTGCCTCCTCTACCGCCACCTCCTCTTCCCCGGGAGGGGGTTCGCGAGGCAGCCTTGACTCTGAAGGGGGCTCTCGCTCTAGTCCCCCTTGCGTTCCTATTAAGGCCCCGAAACGACCCCTGGCCCTCATAAGAAGGGTTGAACACCGGAGACGTCACGAAGGAAGGAGCGGCAAGAGAGTGTTGAGCTGGCTGCACCAGCACGAACTGTTGGGGTTGGGCCTTTGAGGTAGAAGGCTGGCAAACTGTTGAGACAGGTACAGCCTGGACAACAGCCTGCTGGTGGTGTCTCTTGTGCTTCCTGTAACGTTTGTCAGGTCTGCCTTGAGGGCCGCCGGACTCGGGGGTCTTCCGCTTAAAGGCGGGGATACCCCAGCGGGAGCGCAAACTCTGATTTGCCCTGGTTGCCTCTGCCAGGACATTATTGACTTCTTCTTCTGGGAAGCGGTTAGCCCCCCAGAAGGAACTTTTCATGAGCTTGTTAGGCTCATGTCTGATGGTAGCATCGTTGAAGATGAATTTGCGGCAATTCAGTCGTGTTACCATAAAGTCATATAAGTTCGCCTGAAATCCCGCCAATAGGGATTTCGTCAGGACTTGGAAGAGTTGCTCTTCCGCGAACGTCACAGCGGTTGCTTCCGCCAGGCACAGTGAGTTAAGAGATCGGCTCAGCCGACACCTAGCCTCAAACTCTGCTTTGAGGAGAGCCTCTGGCAATTTGGGAAACTGTTCGCTAAAGATGTTGGATGCGCACTTCGGGTCCAACTTACCGGAAGTAAAGGTGGCCGGGCGTCTTTTCGAGAACTCATCGTCTCGGGAAGATCAGCGAGGTGGGATCAGTCTCCCGGAGCTGAGGCAACGGCTTACCCTCCGAGCAAGCCTGGGCCGTCGCGAGGGCTACCTTAGTCATGCAGGGGTTGGGACCTTATCACCCAACGAGAACATTGTAAAGTTGCCCTTGAAGGGGGGTCAACTTTGTGTTCTCCGCCTGCCATTCACTACAGGAGTGCATCAAGGCGGACTGCGCCTGGTCCCTCGGGAAGATTACTGTCTCCTTTGGGACCTTATCCGATCTCACCCAAGCTTCCTCCGTCAGTCTGGCGAAGCCTGGGTAGGGGGGCAGCAGATCAGGAGGAAAGAATTCTAACTCCTCGAGTCTGCGCGTGCCTAGACCCTCGATGGTAAGGGTATCTTCATGCCGGGGAGCATGAAGGGCAAAACGCCATGGATTCCCCTTGTCGAATGGAGGGAGGGCGGAGGCGTCCGGAACGGGATAATGAACAGCGGACCCGCAGGAGCGCATGAACCCGAGAGTATGGTATCCTGGCTCTGCAGCCTCTCCGTAAGCTTACTCAGCTTAGCATCTACCTCTGACGAGAATTTTTGCAGGAGCATCCCTGCAAAGCCTCCGGGTCAAAGGCAGGCAGGGAGGAGGGCTAGCCTTAGCTGCCCTGGAACTTCGCACTCTTAGCAGAGACAGTGGCCTTGCCTGTGGAAGCCACTGGACTATCATCCTGTGGCTTCACCGGAGTAAAGGGGATGCTTTGCTGGAAGACGAGGACTTTTAGCCCTTCGCCTTCCAAGTCTTCTTCAATTTGGGGACAGTGGATTGGGCACCGTCCCTCAAAATAGAAGACTTATGAAAACCCTGAAATGAAGCGGTGGAAGAAGGAGAATCAAAAAGGGAGCCCGCCCCCACTGCCTCACTTACCTCCCCACCTACCTCCTGGTCCTGTTCCGTATTCATCGGTTCCAGGTCGAGATCTATGGCCGCTACTTCCTCCAACACCTCGGCGTAGAGGCTTTCGTCCTGGAGAGGCTGAGTTTCTACCCGGATCTGCTCGATGACGGGAGCAGCGACTACCGCAGGGACAGCCGCTGAGATCCGGGCGCTGGGGTAGAGCAAGTTACGGATGTTCTCGTCTAGAACATATGGTTTCCCCGACGGAACATTCCTTTTAAACCCAGCCACCCAGGCTCGAAGAGAACCCAAGGCGTCACTCCGGGAGGGTTCGTCGGCCTGGAAGAGGGGAGAGACTTAACAACCGAGTTCTTGGTGAGAAATATATAATTCATATATTAAGCCCATAACGTAAATAAAACAAGTGAGGATACCAGGAAAACTAAAGGCCGTAACTATAAGCTTACCGACTCGTCCTGGACACGCTCGTAAAGAGCGAAGCAGACCTCACAACCGTCCGGGTGCCACATGACTAGGTCATCCAACCGGACTGCACAGCCCGCATGGGATCGACAGACGACATGCCCATAGGGCTGGTGCAGTACCGCAGAGCACCCGGGCTCCTCACAAAGAACCGTCTGTAAGTATAACAGTATATGAACCTACTAATTTAAAGGACTTCAAACTATAGTAGGTATTGGAATATATTGAAATAATTTATACCGGACCTGCCGGAGCATTCCGGCGGTGCAATAAATTAGAGCAAAACATAACCATACTAGATCAAGGAGCGCCGGAGATAGTACGGCGGAATAGGACCTTAATCTAGGATTATGCAACTCATATTAGTAATTTTACTTTAGAATAGATACTGCCGGAGCCCGGCATCAGGCCTTAGTTTATACCGGGTCCACCGAAGCATTCCGGTGGGGTAAAAAACTAGAGCAAAACATGATATATGCATAAATTATAATGGCACTAAGTAACTGGTTAACGATATAGGATAACAATACACTGAAGGTCGCCGTGTTCCGGCGCAGACCCCTCCAGGATCCCGTACCTCTGACACTTGGTTACAACGGGGAAGGCGGGGTAAATCATTACCATTAGTCCTTACACAGCTAGAAAGCTAGATGTGACTAAAGCCAACCCTCGGAAGACCAAAAGCACCGGAGGCAACGGGAGGGCCGGGGACGGAGGAGCAGAATTAGCGAACAAGTATTTGAACCCTGAAAGTGATCGGAGTTCAGCTCGATCCACCGGAGAGCGAACCAACGAAACACTAGCCTAGCGGATGACACTAGGACGGGGCCCAGGAGGGTGGGTGACTCTCAACTGGGAACCCGACCAGTCCCCCTCCGTGAGCCAATCGGAGAGACCGACGTTCCGCACATGAGGAGATGACATACCACTGGCAAGACAGGGGAGGGGGGGTAGGGGGAGGTTTGTACCGTACTTGGAAAGTGGGACCGAGTTTTATTGTTAACAGAATGGGGGATACCCCCACCCACTGATTGTAACTCCCTGCGGGGCGCCGAAACAAACGTATCGACTACCTATTCGTAGGGAGACTCGTGACACTCACTTAAGTACTAGGGAAGGATAGGGTAACAGCATTAATCTAAAGTAATCACCAAACTCTCACCCTCCTCATGAAGGCACAGCCTAGACAATCGGGGAGGAGAGAAGGAAGAAGGAGAGGGTTGAAAGGGAGAGAAATTCCTGTAACGTAGTCCAACCAGCAACCGACCCATAGGGTAGGAGGGCAATGCTCGAAGAAGATACCCCACATTGTTTGTCTTCTCTCTCTCCCTCATCAGAGGAGGAGGGGACAGGGGTTTCAGATACTCCGGCAAACCCAAAACAAGCGGTAAGGCGGATGGAACAACAAACAGGAACTCCTCGACCAGCCTACCCCTCCCTCCCCGCTCAAGCGACATAGTCGGGAGAGATGGAAGCTAAGACAGTGCGAAACCTAACCTGAATGGCCTAACACACCGATTGGAACAAGAGGGTTAGGCTAGGATCCCCATTTTTAATAAATATCATTAAAATTAACCAGTTTACATATAAGTACCCGTAATATGAATAAATATACAAAATTAAAGAACTTGCGCTAAGCGTATAGCCTAACTGAGCAAGGCGAACAGGAAGTAGGCAGCCATTAGACTGCACCTGACGCCAAGCTTGGATCATAATAAAGCTAAATTATTCATGACATCCAATACACCATAGGTCAGAAGCTGACAAAAGATAGCACCACCCTGGAGAGGGAATCTACTCGAACAAGAACCTGGTATACGCTATGAATTAACTATAAGAACCAAAATAAGAGGAGGAGGCCTTCGTAAGGAACAGCGCTAATCAAGGTACCAGGACCTGCTCGACATAGAAAAACATCTCCAAAGGGAACTTCTTGTCGAGAAACATCTCCAAAGGGAACTTCTTGAAGGGGAATTATAAAACCTGAATAAAAATGTAAGCGACCGAAAGAAAACCCTTGCAGAAACCAGCTGCAAGAGTGTACTTCAAGGTCATCATGGCTGAGGCGGCGAACGCCGAGGAGCGTCCGATATATGACCCAGTAAATATTAATTTACGGGCCTATAAGAGCCTCACAAGTAGTAAAAACCCCGCAAGAAGATGGTACTTAACTTAGATACGGTGAAGTTACTTGATGCCATGATGAATATAATCCAAAATATCCAAAAAAGGAAGCAGCACAAAAAAAAGCTTTAAACTCAAGCACGTGCTAGAATGGAATGAGTTCAGATGGTGCTGGGGTCGTCGGTTGGCGGGCGGGTGAGTGTGGGCGCTGGATCGGCTCCCCGCGTTCCGGGGGTTTTGTCATTGGGATATCTTCAGAGTGCCGTCCTGTGGCAGTGACAACAATCACTCACCCTTACCTATACCGACGTCTATTTTATTATAGATGATCGATCTGGGGGTAGTAACCCCAGCATTCCTGATAGCTTTTTTCTCTGGTATATTAAGCAAAGTATTTACCTAGAAATATGTGCTGGATGGATATTTCACCGGCTGACACAGGGACGAGCTCAGAAATATCCTTTTAAATACAAAAAATAATCATAAAAACAATATGGTATTCATATAAATGATACACATATATATATAGTATATATATATATATATATATATATATATATATATATATATATATATATATATATAAATATATATATATATATATATATATATATATATATATATATATATATATATATATATATATATATATATATATATAATAATGTACAGTATATGTATACATGTGTGTGTGCGTGCATTGGCATGTCTATAAGGGATCAATAACCAACAGCAAGTATTAAAGGCATAATTGCTATTAAAGTTAATAATTGCTTTTCAGATCCAAGGCTGGAGTCATTGGTGATGCAGCCAACCATCAAGCCAAAAGTGGAATGTGACCTCCCTTGATTTTATCGGTTAACATCATAAGATCTTGGATCTGTATTCTGTCAATTGAGAAAAATGTCATTCATCTGCAACCAATCTTAACCCTTAAACGCCTATTGGACGTATCATACGTCGACTAAAATTGTCTGTTGGGTGCCGAGTGGACGTACCGTACATCGACTACAAAAAATTTCAACCTTCGGTCAACTCTGACTCAACCGAAATGGTCGAAAAACGCAATTGTAAGCTAAAACACTTACATTCTAGTAATATTCAATCATGTACCTTCATTTTGCAACAAATTGGAAGTCTCTACCACAATATTTCGATTTATGGTGAATTTTTGAAAAAAAATTTTTCTTACACACGGGCGGTAACTCAGCCGAAAATTTCATAAATCCTTTCGTCATTTTGTCGTAATTTTTGCACTGTTCTATATTAGCCGTTACATAAAGTTTTATATATGAAAATGTGCGCAATTTCATGTACAATACAGCAAAATACAACCCATGGTTGTAGCTTTTATCAGTTTGAAATATTTTCATATAAACCACGATAACTGCCAAAATTTCAACCTTCGGTCAACTTTGACGCGACCGAAATGGTCAAAAACGCAATTTTAAGCTAAAACTCTTACGATCTAGTAATATTCAATCATTTACCTTCATTTTGCAACCAATTGGAAGTCTCTAGCACAATATTTCGATTTATGGTGAATTTTTAAAAAACTTTTTCCTTACGTTCGCGCCAGAAATTCTTTTCACGTTGTCGTAATGTTTGCACTGTTTTATATTAGTCGTTACATAAAGTTTTATATATGGAAATGTGCGCAATTTCATGTAGAATACAACAGAAAATAACTCATGGTTGTAGCTTTTATCAGTTTTGAAATATTTTCATATAAATCACGATAACTGCCAAAATTTCAAGCTTCGGTCAACTTTAACTCGACCGAAATGGTAAAAACGCAATTATAAGCTAAAACTCTTACATTCTAGTAATATTCAATCATGTACCTTCATTTTGCAACAAACTGGAAGTCTCTAGCACAATATTTCGATTTATGGTGAATTTCTTAAAAAAAAATTTTTCCTTACGCCTCGCGCTAGCGGTAACTCGGCCGAACATCTCAGAAATTCTTTCGTCATGTTGTCGTAATGTTTGCATCGTTTTACATTAGTCGTTACATAAACTTTTATATATGAAAATGTGTGCAATTTCATGTAGAATACAACAGAAAATAGCTCATGGTTGTAGCTTTTATCAGTTTTGAAATATTTTCACATAAATCACGATAACTGCCAAAATTTCAACCTTCGGTCAACTTTAACTCGACCGAAATGGTAAAAAAATGCAATTTTAAGCTAAAACTCTTACATTCTAGTAATATTCAATCGTTTAACTTCATTTTGCAATAAATTGGAAGTCTCTAGCACAATATTTCGATTTATGGTGAATTTTTGAAAAAAACATTTTCCTTACGTCTGCGTGGTAACTCGGCCGAACATCTCAGAAATTCTTTCGTCTCGTTGTCGTAATATTTGCACCGCTTTATATTAGTTGTTACATAAAGTTTTATATATGAAAATGTGCGCAATTTCATGTACAATACAACAAAAAATAACTCATGGTTGTAGCTTTTATCAGTTTTGAAATATTTCCATATAAATCACGATAAGTAGAAAAAATTCGACTTTTGGTCAACTTTAACTCGACCAAAATGGTCGAAAACTGCAATTGTAAGCTAAAACACTTACAGTCTAGTAATATTCAATCAATTAGCTTAGTTTTTCAACAAACGGGAAGTCTCTAGCACAATATTTCAATTTATGGTGAATTTTTGAAAAAAACATTTTTTTACGTCCGCTCGTTACGAATTCATGCATCATTTTGTGATAATATTTTCTCTGTGTTGCTTTGATCGTTTTAAAATTTGTTACATACCAAAATCATCGCAATTTAGTGTACAATACAACTAAAAAAATTAACTCATTAGCTTTAACCGTTTTGCTTACAGCGATTTGTATACAATTATATACGAGTTTTTTTTTTTCGCTGTCATATATTCCAATATTTATATATGATAATGATATTTTTTCATTTCTGATGGTTGCATACTAAACTTCAGGCAACGACAAAAAAATGAGCCAAAAATGAACTCTTAATCTTAAAAACTAAGCGTGCTGTGATTTTTGAAAAACTTTTTCCCGCTTCGGCGCTTAACTCACGAACGCTGCGGCATACAGGAGACGTTTTTGTAAATAGGGCTTCGGCGTTAAAGGGTTAATAGTTTGAGTGGAATCCCATCCATCCAAGGTCCTTCTGCACGGGTAGTTAAAGTAAAAGAATAGCATGGCAGAGAGCATTTCATAATAAACACGCACAGTCAACATCACCGGTGAAGCTGCAAGTTGATTATATAATATATATATAATAATATATATATATATATATATATATATATATATATATATATATATATATATATATATATATTAAAATATATTCAACAAGCTATATATTTTTGGTGTTCATGCCTTGATAGCGGCTATCTGCATAGTCGTACCATTGCCCCCCCCCCTGGGTCCGGGAACTGGCTAAAGTTCGGGCAAATCGGTCGAGATATTCAGGCATTCTGGGAAGGAATTTTTATTTTATATAAAAAAATAATAAAAATAAATAAATAACAAGAATAAAAGTAAAAATAAACTTGTCAGGCGAATGGTTGAGATATTTGGGCATTGGGGGAAAGTTTTTTTTTTTAATAAGCATAAGAATAAAAATAAACATAAACCTGTGCTTGTAACCAAATAATAAATAATCACATGTGAATTACCATTACAACTGAGAGTATATATAAGTAATATATATGGTAATTACAGAATATGTTAGAAGCTAATATTATGAACAAATATGTCGAGCAAGAAAGAGAGAGAGAGACGCTCGAGTCTCACCATCAGCAGGCTGAAATGCATCCATTGCTGATTTCATGGTTGGAGAACAGGGTCTTGAAAAGTCCCTTTAAATCGTTGTGCCAATGATTTTATTATAGTTTTCTGTTAGATATCGTATATCGTTCATTATGTATTCTTTATCATTGATTATCAACCATCGGCTACAGCTAGTGTACAGTAATATACGATGTGCTAGCCATTATTTCCATAGCATTATTGCCAGATAATTTAGTTAGGCAACACAATTAGTAATGAATATAAAGGTACAAATAAGTACATGATAAAGATTACTGTAATAAGGAATGGTAACCAGTAGGGAAACTATAATATTAGAAATTGAATACATAACATTCTAATGATAAGTCAATGTTACGGTCAGCAAAGTACCATATGGCAATGTTCTTATGCATTCTGGCTGTACTGCTAGCAAAACAGGAAGCACAGCAGGCAGACAGTTGACACTCCTGTGACTCCTCTCTCAGTATTCCTTGTTTAATTATTTTTATGTGAGTAATATATACTGTAGGTAAGAAAAAGAAAAGTGTTTCAGTCTGCTAACTTTTGATAAAACATTTATAGATATAGAAAATGACTCGGTGTGTTTAAGAAACAGGAAAATAGTTGCAAAGTTATCTTGTGAAAGGCATGGAATGGTGTGTTGGTGAAGGAGAAGTTGAGTTTCCTTCTTCAGTGATTAACAATTACAAATCTATTTATGCTAGTGACTGTTTTCTAAGTGGCCTAAAGTGACATGTATAAAGTGTTGTTTATTAGTGAAGTGGTTTTGTATAGTTTTTCATCATAAAATTACAAAACCCTCGCAAATTTTAACATTTCAGGAGAATACTTTATCACGTTTACTCAAACGCTGTCACTAAGTAACTGGTTTTTGTGGTTGGTCAGAGACTTCATGACATTCATGGAGTGAGACGATGTAATTTTGATGGAGTCACCTCCACCCCCCTCCATACACCATTCAATGACCAGAAAACGCAAGACAAAAATATGAATTACATTATCTGAATAAAGGGATGTCTGAAATGAAAGGAATTGTGGATAGCTAGGTGAAATATAAAAATTTCACTGACGCTAGTCATGTACGTGAGCATATTACTGTATGCTAGGCCTAATGTTAGAATAAAAAAAAATCACAGAAATAGCCTAATGCAATACTTGGTAGAAAAACAATCGATTTACAGCATACTCTAATGTTTTTATTATTGCTTTGAGAGTTCACTGTCTTGATGTCTGTAGCAGTCACATCGGCCTAGGCTACTTGCAGTCATCAATGTCACCACAGAGATTAAGCAATCGGGCGGTGCTCTATCCATTGAACGTGACATTGCTAAAAATAAAGCATCAGGGACATCCCTATATACTTAAAGCTCTACAATGTTGGCTATGACTAAGTCAACTGATAAAAACATTTAAATCCTTAATGGAATAAGGTTGACCATAGAATTTATTTGCCCTTAGTACTCATGAGACCAACATCCAGTGATTGGTAATTGATGCTCATATGTGTCCTGCAGATTTTTTTTTTTTAAAGATTCCACGTCAGATAAACCACAACATTTTTTAGGCATAGGCTATATATCCATGTCACTCTGTGTAATTAACTACACCTACTTCAGCATACATATCTATAAGTGTACTTTCTCATATTCATCCACGTTATATTAATTATATTTGTAATTATGCAAGACTAAAATTCCCGTAATAATTTTTAGGTTTCTGGCATGGAGAAGTCTAGAACAAGGCTCTACAGGAGCAAAGTTAAATGCTCAAAATGCAGTAAGGAAGTTGATGGGGATTATAAAAGTGAACATGTGAAAGAGCTCATGAAAATGATCAACAAGAAGTTCCATCCCGTGATTGATCCAAAACAAAAAAAAAAACTCATTTGAAGTGTTAAGTAAGTAAGTATAGCTTTTAACTAGCACAAAGACAAGTGAGGAAAGGGAGCAATCAGAAGCTGCTTCCTTTGCAGCTGATTCCACAGATGTCCAAGATATTCATGCTGCTATTGACGATAAACAAGATGAGATCCAAAACCCAGCGACTGCTGTGCCAGATGTGGAGACATCTGCCAGGGAGGCACAGGAGACAGAAGCTCCTGTCCATGAAAAGGAGGAATGCTCAGTGAAGAAATCTGCAGTGAGTGATATTGAAATATTAGATGGTCCAAATCAACCTATTCTAGGTGAATATCACAGGAAACGACTTCCCAATGAAAAGGGAACAAGAGACTTCAACCCAGATCTCTTCAAGAAATATCCCTGGACCAGCTTCCAAATGTCAACAAAGTCAATTGTGGCTTCCCTGTGAAAAATTTCTCAGTGACCACTCCTTTGCATTCAGCAACTGGAAAAAGCCTGAAAGAATGGCAAAGCATGCTCAGAGCAACAGTCACAAATTAGCCATGTCAAAATGGATTGCACTGAAGATAAACAAAAGACAAGAAACATCAGTTTTAGTCCAACTTGATAATGCTCACAGAGACATGGTCCAAAAGAACAGAGCCTATCTCAGAGTGACTGTCGAGTCCACCCTTTTCACTGCACAACAAAACATTCCCCAAAGAGGGCATTCAGAAGATAGGTCCAACACTGGACAGGATTCAGATGTTAATCAAGGAAACTTTATAGAGCTTTTGCAGTTAATCTCTGGCAAGCCATGGGATGTCCGATGTAGGGACATCCCATGGCTTGCCAGAGATTAACTTCTCAGCTGGCAAGACATCAGCAGTGGCTCTCACCAAACATCCAGAATGAGATTCTAAACATTGCATCTGACCTTGTTCTAAAGAACATATCTAAAGCTGTGGGAAAAACTGGGAAGTTTAGCATCATAGTAGATGAAACAACAGATGTCAGCAACAAGGAGTAAGCGTCTGTGTGTTTGCGCTATATACACAATGGTCAGCCAGCAGAAACCTTCGTTGGCTTCCATGAAGTAAAGTCTGCAAAGGGAAAGGCACTCTTCCAACTGGTATTGGATGTACTTCACAAAATGGAGCTGAGAATTGAGGATGTAGTTGGCCAGTGCTATGATGGGGCATCTAACATGAGTGGCAACGAGAAAGGTGTGACTACAAGAGTGCAAGAGGTTGCACCCAAGGTCATCTATGTCCACTGTTATGGGCACTTACTCAACCTTGCACTACAGGATACATTGCATGAAAATACTGTCATCAGGAATGCTCTTGGAGTTGCCCAGTCCATCCACAACTTCTTTAATACACCTAAGCGAAAGAATGTTCTCCGTTCTGTACACATGCCAGATATTGACCCAACACCATACAGTCCATACATCAAATTGAAGTCTCTAAGTGAGACACGCTGGTCCTGTAGATGGGAGGCTGTGAAAGCTGTAGAGCAGCAACCTGACAGAATTCTACTTGCTCTAATAGAGTTGTCTAAGGAAAAAGATGCCAAAACTTCTATGGATGCAAAAGGTCCTGTCAAAGCTGTGCTTGAGTTCCAGTTCATCCTTGGCTTGCACACTTTAAAAGTGATCTTTTCCAACACAAATGCCCTGGCTAGATACCTGCAGGGTCATGATGTTGACGTGATGACTGCAAAGATCACTTGTGATGCTACACTAGAAACCCTCAAAAAGTGCGGGGAGGAAGATATGTTTTCTCTCATTTGGGAAAAAGCCAGAAAAACTGCAACAAACATGATTGGAATTGCACCAGACATTGAAGAGGTGGAAATTAAAAAGCACCAAAAGAAACCATCCAAGAGGCTGCAAGCACTCTCAGGAGAAACTCCTGAAGAACCCATCTCCTTTACAGACCATCAAAGAGCCAGGATTGCTTACTATGATGCCTTAGAGTTCTCACTGAAGTGAGAGAGAGATTTGCAAGCAGGGATACACATATTTTGACATCCCTGGCAAAAATATTAGGGAACGCAGTAGAGGATGATTTCAAGGCAGTGTCTGAATTCTACAATGTGGATCAAGACATCCTAATGGCTGAAACTGCCATTTTTCAAAATGTGGAAGGCGTGGATTTGAATACTGCAAATAAAGTGATAAGGTATCTTTATTCAAATTCTCTGAGTGAAACTTGGCCACACTTCAGTGAGATGGCAAAAACCCTGGCAACCTTACCCGCAACATCTTGTTCAGCAGAGAGGTCATTCTCGTGCTTGAGAAGACTCAAGACTTACCTTAGATCTACTATGGGTCAGGATAGGGTCTCAGCATTAGGACATCTCTGCACTGAAAGAGGTTATGCCAGCAGGATAGATATGAACACCATAATAGATGTATTTGGCAAACGAAAGGGAAGGGACAAAATGTTCTTTTAATTTATCTCTAAATATGCTATAAAATGTAGTGTTATAAAGATTTTCTTCTGTATTTGTACAGGCTTGGAGTAATGATAATTTAATAGAAAAGTCATTAATTACACATTTATGTAATAATACTTATAATTATTTGTATCAAATGGTAATTTTAACTGCAACAGAATTTTTTCAAATATGAAATAATCTTCAGATGAGAATTATTCATGCTAACGTTAATTTCTGCAGGTCTAAAATTTTAGAAATTTGTTTCATTTGTTGTTGTACTAAAGCTTTTACAACTTATTAATTTTGTTGTATCAATTTATTTTAAAAGGAGACCAAATATGATATTTTAATGATAAAATAAAGTTTGTTCATACTTACCTGGCAGATATATATATAGCTGTAGTCTCTGAAGGTCCGACAGAATTTCAAATTTCGCGGCACACGCAGTGGCCGGACAGGTGGTTAGTACACATTCCGCGCTGAAGCGCGGGTATCAGGAACCATTCCCATTTTCTATTCAGATTTTCTAACGCCACTGTCTCCTGAGGGAGGAGGGAGGGCAATATGAATATATATATCTGCCAGGTAAGTATGAACAAACTTTATTTTATCATTAAAATATCATTTTGTTCTGAGACTTACCTGCCAGATATATATATAGCTGAATACCACCTTTGGAGGGGGGTAGAGACAGCTTAAGAATAATGGAAAACAATTTAAGAGATAAAATATTTTGGTTCCTTACCTGATAGCATAGCTGACTGAGTGGTTACTGTCACCCTAGCCTGCTTCTGCTTTACTAGAGACCCCAGCAAGGTAGTGACCTATAAAGCTGGCGACTGCTAGATGATCTGTCAACGGGGGCGTGACCACAATGTGACTAGACCATGGATCATAATACCAGGACAAACGAGTATACCAACCACCTAACCAGCACTTTAAGATTTATGTAAAAGATTGGGAAGACTGACACCATCAATCGACCCATCAACCATAAAAAACACAACAAAACACAATTAAAAAACCCCTCCTAAATAGGATTAAAGGATAGGAGCAGAGCTACCACCTGACCCCAAGGTTGTAGCAGCAGCAACGTAAGGTCCCAGAGAATAGCAATTTTCATAAGCTACCTTGACATCTCTTAAGTAGTGTGAGGCAAACACTGATTCACTTCTCCAAAAAGTGGCACTGATAATATCACTGAGCGCCATATTTCTCTGGAAAGCCATGGAGGTAGCGACTGCCCTAACTTCATGGGCGTTCACTTTCAACAACTTAAAGTTGAGTCGTCGCAACAAGAATGAGCCTCCTTAATGACATTCCTAATGAAGAATGCTAAGCAGCGTTCTTCGACATGGGATTAACAGGATGTTTCACCGAACACCATAAATTGTCCGAGGGACCTCGCAGGTCCTGAGTCCTTCTAAGGTAAAACCTTAGCGCTCTAACAGGGCACAGAACTCTCTCAGGATTCTGTCCAGCTAGGTCAGTCAAACCTTGAATCTCAAACGATCTAGGCCAGGGATTAGAAGGCCTTTCATTCTTAGCCAAGAATATAGGGGACAACGAGCAGACAGCATTGTGTCCCTTGAAGCCCACATGACGGCTGAAAGCCTGAACTTCGCTCACTCTCTTCGCCGTCGCCAGAGCAATGAGGAAGACTGTCTTTCTAGTAACATCCCTTAGAGATGCTGAATGAATTGGCTCAAAAGGACTGGCCATTAAAAACTTGAGGACAACATCCAAATTCCAAGTAGGGGGAATAGGCCGGGGAACTTTAGATGTTTCAAAAGATCTCAAGAGATCGTGGAGGTCCTTATTATTAGACAAATCCAGTCCTCTATGGCGGAAAACAGAGGAAAGCATGCTCCGATACCCCTTGATAGTTGGGACTGCCAACTTGAGTTTTCTCTCAAAAGAGAAGGAAATCAGCTATTTGGCTCAAAGAGGTCGAGGAAGAGGAAACTCCTTCTTTCTGCACCAACCTCTGAAGGTTGCCCACTTCGCTTGATACACTTTGATAGAGGAAGCTCTTCTGGCTCTAGCGATGGCCCGTGCCACTGGCCACAAAAAACCCCTCGCTCTGACCAATTTTCGATAGTCTGAATGCAGTCAGGTTCAGAGCGGGAGGTTTTGATGGTATCTCGTGAAGTGGGGTTGTTTGAGCAGATCTGCTCTCAAAGGTAGTGACCTGGGAACGTCCACTAACCAGAAGAGAATCTCCGAGAACCATTGGTTGAAGGCCAAAACGGGCGATGAGCGTCATCCTTGTTCCTTGAGAGGCCGAGAACTTGCGATGCACTTCTCCCAGAATTTTGAACGGAGGAAAGGCATAAACGTCCAGACCTGTCCAATCCCAGAGAAGAGCATCTATCGCCACTGCCCCTGGGTCTAGAACAGGGGAGCAGTAGATGGGAAGCCTCGCCGTTCTTGAGGTCGTGAAGAGATCCACGAGAGGACGACCCCAAAGGGACCAGAGGTCTTGGCAAACCTCTTGATGAAGAGTCCATTCCGTTGGAAGAAGTTGGTGGCGCCGACTGAGCAGGTCCGCTCGAACATTCTCTACCCCTGCAACAAATCTTGTGAGGATTGTAATGTTGCGAGCCTGAGCCCAGAGGAGAATTTCTCTCGCAAGGCCGAACAGGGAACGAGAGTGTGTTCCGCCCTGTTTTTGAGGCACGCCAACGCCGTAGTGTTGTCCGAGTTCACTTGAACAACGTGATTGGCAACTAGAGACTCGAAGACTTGGAGGGCTAGGAAGATTGCTGCCAACTCTTTGATGTTGATGTGCCAGGAAATCTGTTGCCCTTTCCAGGTTCCTGACACTTCCTTCCCTCCCAGTGTTGCTCCCCAACCCGCCAAAGAAGCGTCGGAAAACAACACTAGGTCGGGGCTCAGAAGCTTGAGAGAGATCCCTTTCCCAACTTCACAGGATCGAGCCACCACTTGAGGGAGTCTTTTATGGAGGGAAGGATCCTTAATTCTTCTTCCAAGTCTTCCTTGTTCTTCCAGTTCTCCAGCAGAAAGAACTGGAGAGGTCTGAGATGTAGCCTTCCTAGAGAAACAAACTTCTCCAGCGAGGAAATGGTCCCCAGCAGACTCATCCATTCCCTCACCGAGCATGTTTCCTTCTCCAAGAAGACTGCGACTTTTCGCAACAAAGAACTTGCCTTTCTGGCGACGGAGACGCTAGAAAAGCCGCTGAATTCATCTGAATCCCCAGATAAACGATGGACTGAGAGGGGATCAGTTGCGATTTTTCTACATTGATCAGAAGTCCCAGGGACTCCACTAGATCCAGAGTAAAATGAAGGTCCTCCAGACACCTTCGTGCTGAAGAAGCACGGATCAGCCAATCGTCTAGGTAGAGAGAGATCCTGACTCCCGAGAGGTGCAACCACCTCGCTATATTCTTCATGAGAAGAGTAAACACCCTCGGGGCTGTGCTGAGTCCAAAGCAGAGAGCCCTGAATTGGTAAGTCTTGCCCCCCAAGACAAAGCGGAGATACTTCTTCGAGCGCGGATGAATCGGGACGTGGAAGTATGCATCTTGAAGGTCTAAAGACACCATCCAATCCCCGGGACGAAGAGCTCCTAAAATAGACTGAGACGTTTCCATCTTGAACTTGTCCTTCTGGACAAAGTCGTTCAGCCTGCTGACGTCCAAGACAGGTCTCCAGCCTTCTGGATGTTTCGGAACCAGAAACAGTCTGTTGTAAAATCCCGGGGATTTTGTGTCTAAGACTGGCTCCACTGCTCTCTTCTCGAGCATTTGGTCGAGAAGGTCGAACAGTATCTTCTGCTTGGCAGGGCGGTACTTGGGAGAAAAATCTCTGGGGGTCGAAGACAAGGGCGGAAGAGTCAGGAAAGGAATTAGGTATCCTCTCTCTACTACTTGGAGGGACCAAGAGTCTGCCCCTCTCTCTCTCCAGGCTTGAGCAAAATGAAGAAGCCTGGCTCCTACTGGCATCTGGAGGAGAAACGAGTCACTTGCCGCCCCTCTTGGGGACGACCTTGCCTCTAGGAAAACCTCTGCCTCGAGGTGCGGGTTTGGAGAAACTACCCGTGGAAGAGCCTCCTTGTTATGAAAGGGCTGCTTCTTTTAGCCTGATGAGGCACAGAAGACGACGAAGAAGGTGCTGAGGGACGTTTAGAGGACCTGGAAAGGAGGTCTTGAGTGGCCTTCTCCTGAAGGCTGGAAGCGATATCCTTAACCAAGGTCTGGGGAAGAGATGGCTAGAGAAAGGTGTTAACTGGAAGTTCTCCCTTCTGAGAAGGAGAAACCGACTTCGCCAAAAAGGAGCAGAACAATGCTCTCTTCTTTAAAAGAGCTGACGAAAACTGAAGTCAGATCTTCAGAGCCATCTCTGACGGCCTTGTCCATTTACTTAGTCAAAACGCTGGACAGCTCCCCCAGACTAATAGAACTAGGGCTATTAGCCTTAGTGTGCAGAACGCCCAGACACCAGTCCAAAAGTTAAAAACTTCCACTGTCTTGAAAAAGTCCTTTGAGGTGGTGGTCCATTTCAGTAAGAGTCCAGGAAACCTTGGAAGAGGACAAGTGGGATCTCTAGAGGCGTCCACAAGACTAGCGAAGTCCCCTTTAGAAGTAGAGGAACTGACAAACCCATATCTTCCCCTGTGTCGTACCATACTCCGGATTTTCCCGACAAGCGAGAAGGAGGCAAAGCAAAAGAAGTCTTCCCTTGGTTCTTCCTAGTAGACATCCAGTCTTGAACTTTCTTAAAAGCCTTCTTGGTAGAGAAGGATTTCTTCATTTTAAGAAAGCCAGGAGATTTCCTCGCCTGAGACGAAGCCAACTGCGACGGGGGGGAGCGAGGAGCTGAAGCTTGAAACGTATCAGGAAATAAATCCTTAAACAGACAAGTCAGAGTCTGATAATCGGAAGAAGCAGAAGGAACTTGTTTCTCTTCGTCCGAGGGTTCTGACGGCAGGGGTTCTTCTTCCTCAGCTGGAGGATCAGGAGAGCAGGGAGGAAGGAGTCCGGAATCGCTGATACGCCAGCGGGACTTAACATGCTTGGAAGTAGAGGCTAAATCTTGATGAGCCTGAACAGAAGAAAGCGGGAAGTTGGTCATCAAGAAAAACTGCAGGCGTGGTAGCAACATCCGTATGATGAGAAGAGAAAACACGAGGAGCTAAGCGAGTAGGCGTCCTGGCGAAGCGCGCATGATGATCTCCGTGAACTGGCACGGAAGAGGCTTCCAGCGGCGAGAGCGGAGCGCGGCGTCCTGGGTGGCGCGCCGAGACACAGGGTGAGGCGCGCCAGAAGCGTGAGGAGCGCGAGAAGCGTGAGCGCGAAGCGCAAGAAACTCGAACATGGCGCGCATCGGGGAGACGTCAAAATCTTCAAAAGAGAAGGAATTTCTTTAAAACCTTCCTTAGGCGCAAGACGAGAAGCTTCCGGAGAAGCAGCAGACGAAGAGACGAAGCGGGAGAGTGGGAAGGCCTGACTTCTTCACAGGCAGATGCAAATCTTACGACGCGGCCTGGCCTTCCTCGATCCATAAGAGAATCCAGTTGCTGTTGCATGCCTAACAAAATCTGGCAAGTAGGGGACACAGCTCTCTTAGCAGACGGACTGAACCGAGAAGGCGGCGGAGAGAAGGCTTCTTCTTTCCCAATGGGGAAAGGTCTCCCATCTTAAGCGCGAGCAGCGTCAAACTCGAAAGAACGAAATTTCTTCCGATGAGGAACTTCCTCGAAACTTTCAGGTGACGAGCGCCAAACGTCTAGAGGAAGAGGACGTGGCGTCCTCTCCTCTCAGGCTTCTCATGAGGGGTCGAGAGTCCAACCGAGCGCTCCAACCCCCGACAAGGGAGGACATGTCGGAGGACGAGAAGCATTCCTTATGGATGCGTGCCCGAGCACGATCCCTGGCAGCCTGGGTGGAGTCAACAGGACCTGCCGAAGGGACGTCAGATCGGAGGGGAGTCCCCGTAACCTTCATGCGACTTCGACATGCCCTCTCCCGGGTCTTGGGAGTTCGGCAGAGGTCCAGGCCTAGAAGCATTATAGGGTCGATCTGACGCCCCTCCACAACACTAGGGGATTAACACACACTACACTTTGCGCTTGCAGGGCATTCACTTTGTTTTCAAGAGCGCGAATAGACTCAAGAACTAGAGTCAGAGCATTACTTTCTGCAACAACCTCAGGGCCCGAAGGCAACACTAAAGGGTTAGGACTACAAGCTACAGGGTTACTAACGTGAGAAATCCCTGACCGACCGTCCACAGAAGCACTCCTGGAGGAAGACCTCCTCACCCTATCACGCTCCAATTTACGCATATAGGATTCATATTTCTTCCATTCTCCCTCAGATAATCCCTCACATTCATTACAACGATTATCCACAGAGCATTCCATACCTCTACATTTCATACATAAAGTGTGAGGGTCTATCAAAGCCTTCGATAGCCTCACCTTACACCCACCCAAGCTACACACACGATAGCTAGAGGAAGACATTATATAAAGAAAAGTCAAAGGCCAAATTCAAAAACAGTCCAGAAAAGCGTATGCCAAGTCACAGATCCAAGTCGATACCAAAAACAACCAAAATACTCAAATGACAAAATATTGAAATCCAAAAAGCGGAGGAACTGACAACAGGTGTTGACAGTCCGGCGACAGAGAAAATCTGAATAGAAAATGGGAATGGTTCCTGATACCCAGCGCCCCAGCGGCGGAATGTGTACTAACCACCTGTCCGGCCACTGCGTGTGCCGCGAAATTTGAAATTCTGTCGGACCTTCAGAGACTACAGCTATATATATATCTGGCAGGTAAGTCTCGTGAACAAATCATATTTTTTTTAATCTGCATTTTGTTTTATTTTCTATGGTTATGTATTTGTAATTGAAATTTTTAATGCTTGGAATTAATTTTTATTACATTTGTGTTTGAGATGTTCCCTCACTATAATTGTAGTTGTAATCTGATAATAGTACAGGTAATTATAACTCTAATTTTTATAATTCATATAAAGCATATGTATTTGCTCCAAGCCTGATTTGTATATATTTTCACATAGTTGGTGATCTTGCTAGTCATGCCTTTTTTCGTGAAAAATAATGTAAAAAATAAATATTGATAGGATGTTCCTTTTGTAAGTTGTGTAATGTCTTAAAAGTTGCTTCGGCATTATATTATTTGAGTGAATTTCGCTTTGAAACCATACATAAGAGGATGCATGTATACAATCTGAATAAAGAATAGAATAATAGCTACGTAGTTTTGCTAGAGTTCTTCAAATTCGTACCTGCTGTACATAATTTAACAGCTGTTGGTATTTGTTTCACAAATATGGTGATTAAAAAAAGAAAGAAAGAAAGAAAAAATTTGTGATGTTTAAAATTCGGGCAATTTTGGTGTTGCCCACCCAAATGAACTTTACCTCGTACGCCTATGGCTATCTGACAGTGGTTCTCGAAGCTTCCAAGAGAGTAATGAGGAAAGAACTTGTTTTCCTCGTAAATGCTGGAGCAATGGCATGGCTTGGCTGTTCACTCATTAATATCATAAAAGAATGCTGGCCACATTTAAGAAAATAGATTAGCAAAATAAATTTGTGATGTCATTAAGAAGCAATTACATTCGCTAGATATTTGTGATTACATGATCTCTCTCTCTCTCTCTCTCTCTCTCTCTCTCTCTCTCTCTCTCTCTCTCTCTCTCTCTCTCTCTCTCTCTCTCTCTCTCTCTCTCTCTCTCTCTGTGTGTGTGTGTGTGTGTGTGAAAAAACTGGGTTGTGGACAATGAATGTGATTTTGTAGCAATTTCATCAATATTTATTTTCAGTCACTGTAGCAACAGTATCTATTTTTAAAATGGGAATTCCGTAGTATCTTCTAAAGATATTAGTTACAAGAAAAATCGTTAACGAAGCCATGCATGGTTTGATTAGACAGTTCACCGTCCCTTCCCTCTGAACAATTTCTACCTCCTTCCTTTGTCAGTCTCAGGTTAGGAGGCAAACGACAATGCATGATGATATTACTCTACGTAATTTCCCTCCTCTAAAGCGTTTTATCTAATCCTGAGAAAAAACACTCATAAACCCATTTTCATGTTGTGTGAATCTTTTCACCAACATATTTTAGTTTTTATGATATACGTAAGTAAATATATGTTAACTGGTAAGGAAACGCCTGCACCAATCAGCTAATAGTACTAGTGTACTCTTTAACTACATAAACAAAAGCAGCTAATAGTACTAGTGTACTACTTAACTACATAAACAAAAGCAGTGTTGCCATTTACAATGTCTCATGAACTCAAGGGGTAAAAGGAATCTTTTCCCCAACTGTACAGTTAACTCACTGTCAGCACAACTTATTGTTCTTAATATGGTATTCTTAGAGAATTTGAATATTAACTTCTTAGATGCTCCTAAATATAAGAAACTAAAGGTCAACTGAAATCTAAAACTAACAAATTTAAATGTTTACAAAAAAAAATATTAAGCACAAAAAATTCACCTTCCATAAGTTAAACTAGACAGTGTAAGTTGCATATAATAGCAGGTTTGAAGGTATTTCACATACAATAATAGGTATGAAAGTATTTCTGGACCAACAAAACTAGCAAAAGTTAATCAATAATCACAACTCGGACTCTTGTTATTTGACATGACCAAGAAAATGAATCCATAAGAGGAAAGGAAGAGGACTTGTAAAGAGTAAAATCATCTCCATATGGAATAAGAAAACAAATAAAATGGAAAAGTCAAACGCTAGCCATGAGGACCAATCCCTTTGGTAACTTGATTGTGTACATGACTATTTGATGCTGGAACATGTGGAGGTGACCACAATAAAATTTCCATCCTCCTTAATTATAAAGTAAAATACAACAAAGATTAATTATTGACCATATGACAAACAAATTTCTTTCTTGCGCAAATAGGATTTTGTGGGAATTTTCTCAACATTCGGATATCAAACCAAGGACTTTAAAACTCACCTCCAAAGTAATTGGTCCATCTACGTTGAAGGTACTTGTTGATGCTTGCAATTCTGTCAACAGTATCTGGCCCCAAATCAGGCACTGATCCTACTTTTAAATCTTCTATTCTTAACGGAGCACTCGTTGACAATGCGCTGTACCCTGTAAAGGTTGCATTAAACAATCAATGTCAGTTAGCTTTTCCATTCAATTACTATTATAAAGAGGAAATATCAATTTAAATAACCTAAAAGTGCAGAGTGAATAGATTTGACAGGTGAGCTAAGCTCTTCAAGCTAACAAGGACTCTCACAAGGTTGCGCTATAGGTTTCATTTTTAAATGTGGGGAGGAAAACTGAAGCAAAGATAAAGTTAGTTAAACTGGACATCTATCTGGGAAGAGAACAAAGGGAACATGAAAAGCAAGAGGCAGACAGAAAAGTAGTTTTGTGACCTAAGATACAATCAAGAACATTCAGTAATAGCTACTGTGTAGTAAGTATGAGATTACACATGGTAAAAATAAATGTACAGTACAGTCATTTTATTCCAGATGATAAATTGTGTACATTTTATGGTCAGCTCTATTTTCAAACTCATACAGGCACTGACCTAATTTTCCTCATGTGCTGAAATAATGTTCTGCAACTCAACAGCAAATAATATCTGTGGTACTAGTTAATAATTAATCTGGCAACCTACAATTTGCATGCAATGTCTTACCCACTGAACAGAGATACAACAGATATTTTAGTTTTTGTCGATCATTTAGTTTTACTCTTCATGTGCCTTTATTAATATTATTTCTTTGTTAAGAATGCAAACTGACATACCAATGATTCAATTCCTTTTTTACAAAGTTTTTTAATCACAGTCACTACTGTGATTATTCATATTCAACTCAGATACCTCTAACAAACCATTTTAAAAAAATGCACACAGAAATACACGTTATCATGCTGTGACTCAGGGCAATAGCCAGGTTAAAAAAACAGTCACGAATGGAGTTAAAAAATTAGATAAGTCAGTTTACACCACTAAATGTAAAAGAATAACAAAAAATAATAAACTATAAAAAGATGTCAGGAAAATGAAGGCAGTGATGACTGGCAATTTAAAATAGTATTCCTCTTTCTCATATATTTATGAACAATGCCATATAAACGTACTAAACCACACACGTGCTTGGCACATTAATTATGCTAATTTACCAAGTGTATCATTAGAAATAAATATATCAGCAAAAAAAAGAAATACATGTATACAGAAATACTATCACGAACCTTTTGACTGAGTTTGAAAAGGCTCTGAGATTTTATTCAGGCCTCTCTCCAAGCTACTAGCTGACCTTATTGGTCGGGTTTTTGCTCCCAAGGATTTGCTACGTTGAATGTCGCCTGCTGACATTTTACTGGTAGCACTTATTTTAGCTGTAGAAATAGAAAATAAGGTTTGAAACTTCAGCAAAAACTGTAAAAGATAAACGTCAAGTAACATAAATTCCATTAAAATGTAATGGCACACTTATGTCAAAATTATATTCTTGGATTCACAAACATTGTGCTAACTTAAGGGCTCCACCCTTTCCTCCATTCTTCAACCACCTTTGCATAGGCCACTGATTTTCCCTCTTATTATACTTCTTTTTCTTAATTCAACTCATGGCCACACCTACCCCATTGAAAGAAACATCAATACTCTATTTTCCTTACCCAAGTAATGCCACTCATCCTTCATTAACTTTTCCATCTACTCAGAACTATCATAAACTCAGATTTTTCCATATTTCCTACAATTTCCTATTCTCAAACAAACTTCCTAATCAAGAATAACACTGATGGTACTGTAATATCATTCTGGAAATCTTCCTCGAGCAACCAAATCTCAGCGAGTGCTTAAAATGGCAAGGCTCCTCTTGCTACTCGGCAATCATATCCCATAAGAGAGTTCAGCAAATTAGCACTCCCTGCTACTGGTAATCCAGAGCTACAAAATCCAGGTTGAACTTCTTACAACTGTAGTATTAATCAGTCAGACTGACTTGACATTCTTTTAAAAAAGCTCACATTAAATTTCAAAGAAAATCATCCTTACTGCAATTTCCTATTCCTTAAATGGTATACTGTACCTACAATGAGTTACACTATTATGGAATTTATTCAGATAGGTAATCCAGGAGAATATACACAAGCTACCTAATATCTGGTCCAGTCCAAAGTCTGATGAGGAAGAAGGCGCATCATGAGTAATTTCATCAGATTCCTCTGTATCAGATGCTAGAGATCCTCCATGTCCTAGTGATAGCCTGCGAGAGCGTCCCTAAAAGAAACAACCTTTTAATTACATACAAACATACAAGACAGTTTTGTTATAACTAAAACACTTACTACATAGTTCTATATACTGTATTGTTACGTAACATTAAATGCTAAAAGAGTATCAAAGGTTTCAAAGTTTCATACATAAACTGACTACAGTATTATAAAATTATTTTCAACAAGATTACCTCAACACTGTGAACTTCAAAGCCAGCATTCTGCCTTAAGATTTCTCTCTGAATATCCTCTGCTTGTAATTCCTCAAGCCTCCCAGGAAACTTGACCTGACTAGACTTTAAAAATTTTTCAGCTTTTATCAGCTCCCTTCTTCCATGAACCAAAAGATCATCATCCATCCAAGCCTTCCTTGGCATGTTTGTCAGCGGTCTTGTAGAATGCGACTTAATGTTCAAGTTCACAGATGACCTTGATATATTTCTTGCATTTCCTAAATCTGACAGTCTACCATATTTTTCCAAAACCTTAGTAGCAGCTTTTATATCTTCATCAGCACTAGAGTTCTCGGCACTTTTTGCATAGGCACCAGGTGGATGTAAATGTTTTGGACTAGACATGATACTAGAGGATACATCCTCTGACTGCATGCCACCATCAAAATCATTGGTGTTACTTTCTGTGGTAGTTTTATCACTTGCAAGAATATCACGGTCAGCCGACATCTTTTGTAAAGATTTTTTGGCTTTTTCTGATTTGATACGACTCACAAGGTTTACATACTTTGCCTTCATCTTGTTGTATTTCAGTTCATGATTACAGACTGGTCCACTGCAACAAGAGGTAGAGGGAATTACAGTTTTCTTCTTCAGCTCTCTTACTTTATTCTCCTGAGACTTAAGATCTTCCAAATCATGCTCAAGTGTCTTTCTTCTTTCTTGTAACTCAGTCAGTATCTGGTCATATTTATGGTCTTCTTTACTAAATTTATCACTACTACCTTTTACAACATCCTTGTCTACATGTGAATCTTCCTCTTCTTCATTATATTCACTGCCAGTATTACCAACATCAGCCTCTCTCTCTTCCCCATTATCTATCCGTTCTAAATGTTCATTCCCAAATGAAATCATTTGCTGTTCATATTCAATTTTCAGTTCAGTAAGCTTATTTTCTAATTGAACCTTTTGATTTGTTAATTCTTCTTTGAAATCTACTTTCAACTTCTCTATATTTTCTCTGTGCTGAACCTCAATTAATTCTAGCTCTTCCTTATGACATTCCTGCAATTCCTGAAGGCTCTTTTCATGCTCCTGTTTCAACTTTGCAAGTTTTGATATGTGGTTTTGTTTCTCTGCAGTTTCCTGAAATTAAAACACAATCTCTGAAATATTAATTGTCAAAATACAGGTTGAAATAAAACATGCAAACCTTAAGAACAAACTAAACTTAGACAACATAACCTCTGTCCAACATCTACAATAATTAAAATAAAATAAAATGATTAGATGTGAAATAAATTTCATACCTGTTCTTTAGCTTGCCGAGCTGCGGATTCTAATTCCTTTTCCAACTCTTCATTAAGTATTGAAAGTTGTTTGTTATGCTCTCTTTTGATGTCTGCCTGTCTTTCTCGAAGAACTTCTCCCATACTTCGCTCTAAGTCTGAAATAGCTGTTTCTGCAGCTGCTTTATTTCTGAAAGTCAAAATTGTCAAAAATGTGAAGGGTCAATCAAAATAATTATAATATTCATGGAATATAGAAAACATGTATGATTCTGGTGAGAATGAAAATATAAAGTTATTCAACTGTAAATCCCTTATTTATAATAATATACAACACTTGATGCTATTCAGAGTAAAATAATTACTTTGTAGAACATAACTATGAAAGCTAAATCCAAACTCGTTCAATATTCATAAGTGGGACACAGCTTTTTGGCAATGCTAGTCAACCTACAAGAGAGTAGCAATTGGATCAGTATAATGATTTTTATGATAAAATCAATTTTTTAGGTCTTACCCTCTATCATTTAGCTTTATCTGTGACTACTTAGGCGTGGGTTCGACAAGTGTTAAAACTGAAACAATCATTAATGAACACTCCAAACAGTTACTCCCCCACCCTTTGTAGGGTGGGGGTAAGACAGCGAATGTTTCAGATGCTCATTCTATTCTTATTCTCTCAAGAGGGGAGGAAGGAGGGTTTCAATGATAGAGGTTAAGTACCTAAAAAATTGATTTTATAAAAAAAATCATTATTTTTAAGGTGAAGCTTATCCTTTATCATTTAGCTGATTCCAACATTGTGTGCTGGAGGCGGGCAAGAGATTCCCTTTAACCGAATTATCAGATATCATTATAAATACACTCATTGCTGGATACCTGATGAATATGTTCCCATGGCAAGTACTTGTTGGATAATGATCTTCATCAAGCAAGGTCCACTATCTTGGGAGGTGGAACGTGAGCCCCACATGTGGCCATTGGCTGATGATGTGCAATGCAGAATGGCAATTTATTGGACCCTGTGCCTCAGGCCTGCAGAGATAACAGGAGCTACAACCACAACTAAACTATGATCCCTCAAGAGTTACCACCTCCCTAATTGAGTTGCTGTGGCACCTCATACCCAAAAACAACAAGCCCAAATTGGAAGAAAAGTGGCACTTAATCAGCTCAGGGTAGCTTTCTCTAATGAGGAGCAATGGCTCTGCAACATAAAAACATAATTTACTCTACAAAAAAGACTTTGTTTGCCCTCATCCAAGAACAAACAAAGCAAGGACTAGTATACAAAATGATCCAAATAAATAATCTGGAGCAAGCTACCATGTACAAACTCAATACAAAATGATCCAAATAAATAAACTGGAGCAAACTACCATGTACAAACCCATCACATGCAGTTCCAATTTACCACGAAGCAGATAACTAGAGAGAACCTTATCTGTTCTTGATATAAAGGGAAGACTAGGAGATAATCTCCCCTGCCAAAACCAGAGGTGCTAGCATATGGCAGTCTTCATACTGGATCTCTTCGTCCCTCAAGTAGCTGGAAGTGAATACAGAGCTACACCACCTCCACTGTGCAGCCAAGACTAGACGGTCTAGAGAGAGAGAGAGGTGCTGGTGAAAACTAATGGAGGTAGCCGCTGCTCTGACGTCATGTGGTTTCACCTCCAAAAGGGAACAAACCTCTGGAGAGACTGCATGGTGTGCCTCCATAATTAAGGACTTACATAATCAAGAAAGCCATTGCATTCTTAGACATAGGAAACTCAGGCTTCCTGACCTAACAAAATAGGTTCCTACCCTGCTTCCTTGCAGGTTTAAGACAGGACGTATAATAATGCTTCAGGGCCCGAACAGGGCATAAAACCAGCTCTCCTTCTTCAGGAGTTAGAGTTTCTAAGAAAGGGATAGAGAAAACTCTAGGAAGAGCTTTGACCTTAACATCATTCTTGGCACGAAAGGAATCCAGAAAAGATAATTCTGCTCCAGTACGTGAAAACCCTACTAACGATGATATCGCTTGCAATTCACTTATTCTTTTGGCTGAAGCCAAGGCCACCAGAAAGAGGGTTTTCAAAGAAAGAGACTTGAGAGAAGCCTCTCTCCGGGGCTGAAAAGGAAGGCCTCTAAGGTGTCGAAAGACAACATAAAAGAGGTTTCTGAAGAACCTTCAGCGCTTCCAGTTAACATGAGTGAACAGCTTCACGCAAGTCAACATCCTTTGAAATATTCAATCCAGTATGCCTTAAAACAGAAGCCAGCATGGATTTATAGCCTTTGATGGAGGTAACAGACAAACCTTTAGCACATCCTAAGAATCGCAAAAAATTAATTACATTATCAATGCTGGTGCGAAGACATGAAAAGCCCTGGACTTGCACCCATGATATAATATATTAGTGGATTTTCTTCTTGCAGTGAGGATACAGTCCCTAGATGACTTTGAAAAGCCTTTAGCTTTGTGGAGCTTGTCAACAGTTGCTAAGCAGTCAGACAAAGCATGTTGATATTTCCATGCAGCCTCCCTGTCCCTGTCTGTCAAAGTAGATTTGTCCAAAAAAGGTAACTCTCTGGGAACTTCTATCGACATTTCTAGCTTCTGTGAACCAATGCCTCGGACACCAAGGCACAATTAGAATCATATTGGTGTTGTTCCAGGATTCCCCAGTTTCTTGAGCACTTCCTTCAATAGCAGAAATGGAGGGAAAGCATATACGAATAGGTTTGCCCAGTCTAAAGCCATAGCGTCTACTGCCCAGGCTTGAGGGTCCAGAACTGGCGAGATGTATAACTGGAGACGATGATTCATCTTCTTTGCAAAGAGATCGATGGGAGGTTAGCCAAACTCTTTCCAAATTACATCGCACACAGTTGGGTTTAACGTCCATTTGTGGGAGAGTATCTGTCCTAGATGACTTAGCACCGCCAGAACATTCAATTGACCGGGTACACACTGGGGCATTAAGACAATGTTCCTCTCCTCCATACAGAGGAGTAAATCCATGGTAATGGCTACTAGTCTCTGGCTTCATGCCCCCTTGTATTCTTAGGTAAGACAGAGATGCTGAGTTGTCCGACAAGAAAGAAATTACTTTGTTCGTCATTAAACTTTCCAGCTTCTGCAGCCCCTTCTGGATAGCCAACAACCCCTTGCAGTTTATGTGCAGATTTATTTCAACTGGCGACCATACTCTGCAAGCGATCTGATTCCCCATAACTATAATCTCAGCCTTTGTCCAAGGTGTCTGAATACAGTGACAGGTCTGGGCTTGGGGACTCTAGAGACTGCCCTGCAAGCAGTATCTCTTCGGACATCCATCAACCAAGGTGAGAGAAGAGATCTGGGTTCCAGGGCACTAACTTGTGGATTGGCTGTGACTCTCTGTGTGCCAGTGCTTCCTCAAGTGCAACTGAAACAGTCTCATCTGTAGTCAAGCACCTAGGACTAACTTCTCCAGAGAAGACATGTGACCAAACAGAGACAGCCAACATTTGGCTGGCATGCTTCCTGAGGAGGTGAATTCGCTTGCAACTGACAAGAGATTGTCTACTCGAGCACTTGTAGGAAAAACCTTGAAAAGAACAGAATCTATCACCATGCCCAGGCAGGTCACTCTTTGATATGGTTCCAGTGAAGACATCACTACGTGTATCAGGTATAGGAGTATCTTTACTCCTAGTAAGCGAGACCATTTCATGAAGGGGGATAAGACCCTGGCAAAAACCTGAGGTGTGCAGAACTTGGTCCAAAACAAAGAGCTCGAAATTGGTAAGTCTTTCCCCCAAAGAAAAAGCATAAGAACTTTCTTGAACGTTGGTAAATGGGGACATGAAAGTATGTCTTTCATATCAAACCTTAAACATCCAAACCTCTTTCTCCATGAGCTTGGATACATCCAAGACAGGCCTCCAACTTCCTATTGCCTTTGGAACTAGGAATAGCCTGTTGTAAAAACCTGGCAAAATAGCCTGTATTTTCTCTATAGCTACCTTCTCTAAAAGAGAAGAGACTTCTTGACCCAAGACCCTTCTCTTCTCTGGGTTGTTTCTGTAAGACCGAAAGGCTATGGGCTAGTTTGATGGACGAGGCGAACTCCTGAAAGGAATGCAATAGCCTTCCAAAAGTACTTTCGCTACCCAAGCGTCTACTACTAAGCATTCCCACACTTGAGTGAAGAGGCCTAACCTGGCCCCCACAGGTACCTAAGGGCTCCAGAAGCTATTCTTTATTACACTTCGGATTCTTGTTATAAGAAGAGGAGATGAACTTCCCTCCCCTAGCAGAACGGGATTTGGAACTTTGCTGGCGAAAGGATACTTCCTTCTTCCAGCACTAGGAAAGGAAGACCTAGTAAAGGAGGTAGCATTGCCCGAAGGACATTTAAAAGAAGAAGAGGAAGATGCCGGAGACTTCCCTTTAAAAGCTTGGGACTGATGGATAAAAGACCTATTCTCTGTCTTCTCAGTCTCCAAGGCTATAGAAGCAGACAATTTTTTTTCAATAATCTTCCCAAAAGGATGTGCTGAAATTAAAGACAGTTTACTAAGGGGGGGAGACTGAAGGAACCAGCAGAGAGTAAAGCTGCTCTCTTCTTCGAACTTTAAGGTTGCTCATGACATGGGATAGCTCCCCTATCACATCAAGAGCAGTATTAGAATGCTCCACTGAAAAGACTTGTGGATATTTGTCCAAACACAACTAAACCAGTTCCTTAAAACCTGCGGTGACTGATTCTAAGTGTTCCTCTTCCTTATCTGAGGGTAAAGTAGGAGAAGGAGAACACTGAGAAGAAGAGCTGGGCCTAATAAACAAGTCTTCCTCATCTGTGACAACCAAAGAAGCCTCAGAACCAGATGGTCTTGTAAGACCCGGCACTAAAATTCTACTAATCCACTACGGTAAATACTTGAACCGAGAATGGTCTCTCTCAAGATCCAACGGAGAAAATCCAGCTGACACAGGAGGGCGAGAACCCTTTAACCATGGTGACTTACCTTCCAGCTCAGGAGAAGCGCGACCTGTCACTTTGATGCCGCTAAGAACTCATTCACTCGCACTTACCTCCTCACTCCTCTTACTATTCAATGTCTCATGCATCACTGACACTAACAGCAGCCCTGAAGAGGCTCTACAGCCCACTGTCTCTTGAAGATTCGCTGACTTTTCCCTTGGACTGGATGAGGCAGCATGCAGACTCGATGAGGCGGCGTGCAGACTAGCTGAGGCGGCATGTGACCTAGGATATGCCTGGCGTGGCCTCGACAAAGAAGACGCATGTGGAAGCTCACGCAGACTTAGTCTTTGCTTAAGAAAGACAGCAACAAAAGCCTCGGAAGCAGTCATACCTGCGGCCTTGATGAAATCAAAACTCGGATTATCGTCAACAGAAAGGGATTCTAGGAGCGAACGCTTATTACCTGAATGCCTAAACTAAGGACTCCGGACTCCTTGAGGCAGATGCAGGCGCAGTGGTATCGTTCGCTGCCAAACGCAATCGATTACCTGGTTCAGAATAATCACTATAATAACCTTGGGACAAAGAATTTAAAAGCAAAGGCCTAGACCTTTTCACCCTACTATGAATGTCTTTAGGTGAACGCAATCTGCATTCGTCCACCGAGGACTGAGAAGCAGAGGTAGTAGACAGAGGGCACAGTCCATGAACATCCTGGGATGTTAAGTCCTCATTTGAGAACCCCAGGACTACCAGGCGTGTTGGCAGGTGGAGCTAATGGGACAGGCAAGGTTGCGTCCGCAGAGTTGCCAATGGAACGAGAGGACACTGTCCCTGCCAATGCACTAGATACATTAGATGCAAAAGATTCAAATTTGTTACATAAAAATTCAATCCTAGATTTTACAGAATCAATGTCAGACTGCACTAAATCTAACCTATTCCCTGAGCTGACTTAGTGGGTGTGGAAGGATGTGAATCTACTAGAGAAGAAGAATCAAGACTTATCTATCTCTTGATCAAAAGTTAATTCTAAGGAAGACTTAGATGCAAGACTAGCTGTTCTCTTCACATTCTTTCTAAGTCTCTCCTTCTCTCTTCTAATACAATACTTTACCATCTTCTCTATCTTGTGCAAAAGACCATTCCCTGCAACTATCACAACGGTTGTCAGAATCACAAGTTACCCCACAATGATCAATGCATAATTCATGTGTATCGTACTACAAAGAAACCAATCTGGTCTTGCTACTGCTTAACTTTCAAAATCTAATAGATTTTGACTGGGAAGATTGAGAAGAAGAATCTATAGTGAAACAACAAACACAGTCTAGACAAACCAATTTGAAAACCGTGAAAAAACAACTTCAGAGCACTTGTCTACACAGACATCCTGTTTATCAACAAGAGTATAATGAATAACCAAAACATTCACTGTCTTACCCCCACCCTACAAAAGGTTGGGGAGTGACTTTTGGGAGTGTTCATTAACAATCGTTTCAATTTTAACACTTGCCGAACTCGCGCCTAAGTAGTCACAGATAAAGCTAAATGATAGAGGGTAAGTTTCACCTCAAAAATACTCTATATTAATTCTAAATACAGCACTGTACCTTGTTAATGCTGCATGTTGTGCAGCTTCTTTTTCTTTATCATACAAAGATTTCAGCTCTGCTTGTAGTTCTTGCATTTCCTGTAAAAGATTTTAAACATGTTAGCACAAAGAAAAAGAAAAAGTTTGAAAGATTAAAAAATTTCTGTACATTATTCATAGACTGGGATCAAGCTGCAACGAAAATAAAAATATAAACAGTCATTAGTCATTTTCTTGTGGTCCAATTTAAAGTCAGCAACCACACCAAAGCAATGAAGGTAACTTACCGTACAACATAAGAAAAAGTGGTCACATTATATGTTATTTATACATTATTTGATGATTAGGTACAAGAAAATTTAGCTATTTATCATATTTTTCACACATCATAACCAAAAAAAAATACCCAGAAACTGATTTATGAAAAAACTGATCAAAACAATAATAATAATAATCATATCCAACCATTACAACATAAAAACATATAAAACTTCAGTTGCAAAGGGAGGGTCAAGAAATGCTCAAAAAAGGAAAAGCAATATATTTCTGAATCTAATTTTCATATAAATCTTCAGAATCTTTTTTACTATTTATAATCAATATGGTGGTTCACAGGATTCCAATAATTAATCTTACCTCTTCATGTTCCTTTTGCAACTTTTCTTTCATTTGTTGCATTTCTTTCACAAATGCAAGTTTCATGCTCTCTGTTTCCTTATTATGCTTCTCTTCTAAATCCTTCATAACATTACTTCTCTTATCTGAAAGTTCCTTCTCAAATGAAATTCTAACTTTTTTAATTTCCTCATCATTCTTGCTTATTATCTGTTTCCTTGCAGCTTCAAGTTTCTCTTTTTCTTGGTCCTGAAGCTTCTGAATTGCACTTTCATGTTCCTTCCTGTTAACATTTTCAAAAAATATAAAAATATATACACAACATTTATTGTGAACATGTACATCACCTATTTCTTTTACTGAATCATTTAACCCTGAGGCAAAATCAATTAAAGTATTTATAAAAGAGTGGCATTCTCTAAGGATCAAAAATGCAATATTCTTATACAACAGCTATTACTGTACATTTGTAACACATTTCAGTAATATAATGGGAAATAGGTACCATGAGACTGTGTAAACCAATAAAAGAAATGCTTAAATAAAAAGACCATAAAAGGAATGGTTTGTTTAGTGTGTGGAAATGCATGCAATAACTCATCTTTCGCAAATAAAATACATAACAATGATGTTAATGTTTAGTTAAAGCAGTAAAATTCCTCTCTCACTTCACACAATTGCAATACTAAAACCCTTGAGAAAGGGCCAAAAATGGAAACACTTAACATTTCAGATTCTATAAAAATAGTACAATACAATACTGGCTGACTCTGCTCCAGCACAGATCAGTGCTTATAAGCCAATAACCTAAAGGTTAGTATCAAAGCATCCTTTAAAATATTATGAAATGGACAAAGTAACTCTTGATGACTACCTGATACAAATTACAACCTGATAAAAGTTACACAGTAAAAGTCAATTTAAGAGTAAAGCCCAAGACTTGGAACTTTCAGAATTGTTATATAATTAAATAAAAAGGAAAAATATCAGAATCAAGGATGGGCTAAGAGTTACATTTAAAAAATGAATATGAAGAGACAAATACATGAAAGATGTTGGTTGAATACTAGGCTTAGTTTGAGAGCAATACTTCATTCTCATGGTCTAAGGTAAAACTAACCTGAGCTTGTCACGTAGACCTTCATACTCTTTATTAAGCTGCTCTTGAAGAAGTTTCACGCTTTGCTCTAGCTCAGTACGTAGTCTCTTTTCCTCTTCCTCCCGTAACTTTTTCATTTCCTTGTACAGTATAAAACAAAAGATATAAAAAACTGCACAAGTAACTCATTTCCAGTCAAAACCCTTTTTTATTGTATTCTGACTATAATCTTATAATTTAAGTGCAAGTATATTGAAATCAAGGCTGAATACCAATTCAACGTTTCTGTGAACCTAGAAACTCAGTCTACATTCTGTAAAAAGAGTACAGTATTCATCTTTTCTATCTTCATATGAGTTAAATTACTGTAGTTAGTTTTATTACCAGTATACATTTCTAATATTTTTTGTTTAACTTTAAGAGATGTACCTACTAAGTTGTTGGTCTTTCATTAACAGGTGTATGGTTTATGCCATTTGGAAGCTACTTTGCAAAATGAGCTGGCAAACCAGTGTGTGTGTGTAACAGCATTGCTACATAATTGCTTGATAAGAATGCAACTATTCATTATACAGGAAGAGTTATGATGAACTTGAGTAAAATAAAAGTACACTAAGGCAAACATCATAGAGAGCAAATGGGATTATGTACACAAATGTTAACCATGCATTCATGTATTACATCCAGTTCTGACACCAATTTCTTAACCCCTTTATGAGGTTACTCGACTGATGCCAGCCATAGAAATATTTGCTGCTGGATAGTTTTTAACTTGTTACTCACAGGTTTTTGTTGTTGTACGAGTATATATTTACTTATTCCATTATCTGAGGCAATCTATTCTACTCTACAGCCTGCAGCTTACCATACATTGTGTTTACCTTAATCTGCTGATCAGGTAGATCTGAGGTGGGATTGTCTATAGGTGATGACTTTTCATTCTCCAAACTTTCTTCATCCTTTGAAGAATAAATTCTATTTATAATCTATTTTTAAATTTTTTAATGCTTTCAGTTTATGTTAAAAGTGTTACCCTTCAAAGTTTTCAATTCTGATCTGTATGTAATGAAATATTAGAAATCCATCACTATCACTGTATATAACATGATGTACCAATAATGGTATGCCTTTTTAGCCTTCCATCTTCTATTGAATGTTTCTCATTATAACAAAGTTGAAACAGATTAAGTAACCAATTTCTACTAACTGAAAAAAACCATATTATGAGATATCATTAAATCATTTACAGCATTTTTGCAGTTTCAATTATAACACAATCAACATGATCATGCAAGGCATAAGGCATTCAAAGACAAAGAAGTGGTAAATCAAAGATAGAAAGAGGGTCCTCCAAACAAAGACAGCCCTCACCTGTTTACAAGAGAATAATTATCAAAATGAATTTAGACAGTGTGGAAGTCAATGATCATGTCATTACTGTTTAGTAAAACTTTTTACATTAGTACCCTGTGACTAATAAAGTGTGGCAGTGTTAGTAGGATCAGTCACTTTATTAGTCACTGATCCTACTAACACTGCCACATCCAAAGTCACAAACAAAGAAATTGCAACTGGGAAAGAATTGTCCAAAAATTATTTAAATGACATTTTGTGAATAAAAGCTATTAAGTTTCCTCATTTCACCCATCAGGCATGGAAATTTTCCTCCTATTTCAAAAGCTGGGTCAGTCAAAAGATAAATGTCAAACAGGAAGGCAAACCCAATCATATTTAAATTATACCATTAATACAAGTATAATGCTTCTCCATTCCAACAGCAGGGGTCCAGCCTCTGTATTAAGATTTTTTACTTAGCTTTGGTAGAAATTATTTAATACTAAACATACAACATACTGTAATACAATAAATACACAAGAAAATTGGCTAAATAATTTCGAGAGTTTTCAACTTACTTCAAGTCAAACTTTTCCAAATAGTATGTTGCAAAGGTTCCTCTATATTTTTTTTAAATTCATGACAAGCAGTTCCTCTAAGGTAATGAAGTTCATGGCTCATGTCAAACCTGTCAGCTAACCACATCCACGTGTGCTTCAAAAAAAAAAATTTTTTCTAGTGACAATACAGTAATGCTTTCCTCATTATGTTGAAATTTTGTATCTTGAAAAATTTAACACTAGAATTGCATGAACCAAAAGCATTCTCCACATCAGGCAAAACATGGCAAGTAGTTTAGCACCCGTGCTGTAAGCAATACCAATATTCTCCACATAAAAACTTCCATGGAAGAACTTGTACACCAGTTGTTGTCCTTGAGGGCCAGAGATTGCCCAAATGTAACAAAGCATGTGATCACACTCAACAACCTTAGGATTCAAAGAATATTCTACATAAGAACCAAAAGGACTGACTAGACCTGGGTCTGGAAAACTAGTACTCATCTGCATATAGAATCATGCAAGGAGAAAACAACTGGCCAATTCTAGAACATTCTTTCCAGGGATGATGAAATAATTTATTAATGAAAAGGTGTAAAACGTGTGATCCATGTGTTGGAGACTATGTAGATCAAAATTTACTCATATAAGAAGTCTATGAAAAAGGACATTACTTTCCAGAAAATTATTAAATCTGCATAGTTGCCTGAGATTAAAAGGATAAGGATTCTTGATGGCTTATATAAATCCCAAATCTACCAAAGCTTACTCCCTAATAATCTCACCTATAAGGTTTTAGTACTAAAAATGGGCTCCTTAGTGATAATGAGGAGGATGAGAGCATATCATAATTATGATTTGCACTGCAGTACTGGCAAAAGCTACACAGAGAAGAATCAAGTTATTTAGGGCTCTCAACTAAAGTACAGTAAAACCCCCATATTCGCGTTCTCATGGTTCGCGGACTCACGCATTCGCGGGTTTCTCTGTGGAACACATCTGGTCATCATTCGCGGAAAATTTGCCCATTCGCGGTATTTTTCACTGAGAAATATTCACTAATTACTGTATTTTCATATAATTTTCATGAATAAATGCACTTTTTGTGATAAAACTATTAAAATACTCAGGTATAAGCATTTTTACAGGGTTTTTCTTGGTTTAAGCTATCAAAATGGGCAGTTCTAAGTGTTTTTAGAGGGGTTTTAAGCATTCACAGATTTGACCTATTCGCGGGGGGGGGGACGCATCCCCCGTGAATACGGGGGGTTCACTGTAGTAAGTTTGCTTTCCTTTGAAAACAGGAGGGACAGAAGGGCTCTGGGCCAGACAAATAATTCTGCTATTTCTATTGCATCACTACTCTGAAGGCCTTTCAGCAAATACAAAATACATTTTTGTGTAACCAAAGAAATATTTTGTGAATACAGTATTTTATATGTTTACCTTCCAATAAAATCCAAGCTGACATAATGCAGATAGCACCTACCTCACTCAAATCTTGTTTCATCAGTTCCGTTAAATTAACTTCAAGATTTTTTGTTACTGCTGGAGCTGCAGGTGCAGTGTTTTCCTTAACCTGATTATTTTTCTCTGTCTTCCCACCCAGTTTGGCAACCACACGATCAAGGGGATTGACTTTCCTGTTCTTGGGAGTCCCTTCCAACTCCAGCTTTCTTTCTTCTGGCACTCTGACTTCTGTACTCCTTTTAGCAGCATCCCCTTTGTTTGTTATGACTTGAGGTGCCTGGTTGACCTGTTGTTTACCTGTTGGTTGTGGATTCACAGCTGATTTTGGCCTCACAGGTGTCTTATCAGCTATCTGACTTTGACCTGAAGTATTTTCATTTTGCTTCTTCAAGCCATCTATAGGGATATCCTTTGGCTTTGCTGGAGTGGTTGGCTTAGGTTTAATATCATCTGGTTTCATGGGATTGATGTTGGATATCTTTGGTGCTTTTCCTTGTTGGCCAGCACCAGAAGGCAATAGATCTGAGGCATCATTAAGAACCAAACCCCCTAATTCACTGTCATCATCAACATAACCACCGGCCCTCAGCATAGCCTCTTCTTCCTGAAATACAAGAAGCAAGAAAACACTGTTTGAAATTAAATCTTCCTAAGGTCTTACTGTTACAGAGGATATGAACAGTTAAGTATTGTAAAAATATCCATTCAAACCATACTTACGGGGTCTTCTGCTTCACTGTCATACTCTTCCTCTTCATCCTCATATTCCTCCTCCTCTTCCAATTCTTCTTCATCCAATTCTTCTTCAAAATCTTCTTCAGATGAATGAAATTCCATTCCCTCCGTCTCAAACTCAAAGCGGATATTTTTCGACTCTTTTGTTTGTGTTAGAGCCAATCTATCAACACCTGGAAAATATAAATTTGGTAATTTTTCTACTTGCCAGTATTTCTCAACACATACAAAATGTGTGAATATGGTACTTGCAATACCTATCCCTAAGGTGTAAGATTTACTTTTTATTTTTTTTTTGCCAGCCACTTAACAACATTAATGAGCACTTACCATAAAAACTCTCATGTATAACATATAACATGGGATTTACTAAACAATTCATACATATGATACACAATAATCCATATGCATGTAAAAAAATTTCAACATTTTTAGAAAATTTCTCTCCAACCCGAGAGGTGCTCATCAAAAACTTGCTCTAGAATCTATTAATTTTATCTTAATCAAGTAACACTGAGAGATTAGAGTGAGTATTGGGTATAATTAGTGCGACTTTAAAGTTTCTCGATTCAAAAATCTCCCAGTCATGCACTACCTTGTCTTCCATCCATGTTCCCAACCAATTTCAAAGAGCTTTCACTTTCACCAAGAGCCACCATGGTTCCTCTGCCACTACTGACGACCTCTCAAACATCTCAGATATGCTGCCACCCCGTCAATAAATCAATTGGAACTACCCCTCACGCTATAACAGAAAGGAATGCGACGTCACTTCGTCTACAACTAATGACAAGGCAATTGCTTATTTGTGAAAGTTAACCTTTATTGGAGTGGGAGATTTTACTACTGCATTATCATGATGAATAAATCATGTGACTGTGTGTCGAGTAAGCAAACTACATTCATTCCACAATCAACTAAACTAATAATTTTTTTAGTTAACATTTCATTAACATAATTTTAAATTTTGTTAATTCAGAAAAAAGGCAATCTTAAATTTTGTTATTTAGGAAAGAATAAGTAATCAACAGAAGAGTCTCTCTCTCTCTCTCTCTCTCTCTCTCTCTCTCTCTCTCTCTCTCTAAAACAGGGGGAGTAATTCCAGCAAACTAATAAAAGTTACCCTGATTTTTCGGCGGCCCTGCTCTTCCAGCAATGACAGGACCCTTCAAGATTGATCGAGGAGGAGAGCCTGCTGCAGAAGAAACAGCAGCAGCAGCCGCACTTTGTCCATCGCCCTGCTGTCTACTGCTGTTTTGCAGAACATTCTTGCTGATGGGGGGATTACGAACAGCACCTCCTGTCTTCTTCTCTTGATGCTGAGCTTGTCTCTGTAAGGGAGGATTTGCGCTGCCTGCAAAGATCAAAGTGGGATTAATAAATCCCCTTCAAGTTCAATTTCACATCCTTGAGCTACTGAAAAATTATGACCATAGAGACTGTAGCACCATTTATAGTAAAAGATATTATTTAGACATGGATAGCAATAGATATTTTATAGATAAAATGTCCTTGGATCCTTGAATGTATTAAAAGATACTATATAAACAATATTGAAGACATTAGTCACAGCCGTCAAAATTCAAGGGTAGCAAAACAAAGACTGAGAAACAACAACAATACTAAACAAATCTATAGCACGAAGAACTTTAAAGGTCTATCAAATTTGTGTCAACTGAACTGGATAATCACTTACAACCTAATGAACACTTTCCATAACGAAAACTGACTTACTCGACACACGAGACTATTCATTTGATTTAGATATTCCTTGAAAAGTTTTCAAACAACCGACACAAAGATGTACTTAACACATAATGTACAGGCAAAACCAATTAAACAATACTGAACAACTACAAGATGCAAATATGTAGTCATGTCACTTTCTTGAATACACTGCACACTAATATCCTGAAATATTAGATTCCTTAGGAAACTAATAATAATAATAATAATAATAATAATAATAATAATAATAATAATAATAATAATAATAATAATAATAATAATAATAATAATAATAATAATAATAATAATATTATGATTATTATTATTATTATTATTATTATTATTATTATTATTATTATTATTATTATTATTATTATTATTATTCGGAAGACAAACCCCGATTCATATGGAACCAGCCCACAGAAATTCAAGCTTCCAAAGAATATGGTGTTCATTTGAAAGAGTCAGTCAACGAGGTCGGTTAAGAAAACTATTGCGTTTTATTTGTGTAAAAGTAAGTACGATGAAAACTTGTTACTACAATATTTTCGTCAGTAACACAAGCGCACAAAAATAAATATATCAAAACCGCGTTAATTTCAATATAATATTTTGCCTTTACCGACGAAACTTCGGCAAAATATATTCCCGTGTGTCAACTTCAGTTCCAAAAACTGGCAACAAAACCGTCCGTATCTGAACGAGGCAGCATTTTAAAAATTTGATTACTGACGATAGAAAAAACATCAGAGACTCGGGAACTACAAAACCAAGCCAAAACAAGCTTACGTAACATCAACGTACAGTATATGTTATTGTTCCCCCAAAAGCTTGTCCCCCGTAAAGCCTCTTTCCCGTTCCGTTAAGTCTACGCAATCCGATATCTGTCGGTCATAATGCTTCCGTGCACATAGGATTTCGTCCACATAATGCACATCACGACCCTCTGAGTCCTAACGATTAACCACCTTGCAGGCCAATTTTCCTTGCGTTAGTGTCAAACTTCCGGAAAAATTTAGCAGGTCTGAGCATTTAAAGTTAACAAAAATATACGTTTGCAAAATTGTCTTCGTACTAATTACACACACACATACCATTATAATATTACTCGAACTTCGTTTAATATCACCCTTCAAATCTTGACCAGTCATGACAGACACTTAAAACGTCATGATTAATCCCAAATGGAATTAGATTAACGTCAAAACTGATTCCGAAAGTCTGCATTACGGTACGTTAAGCCGGTAGACCAACCTCACTTTCACGTATGCATCCCTAAACCAGAAAGAATTTTTACGCTTATTATCACTATTCTTATACTTCAAAGAGAACAACTTTCCTTAATTCTTGGGGACCAAATAAGACTGATGGTTGGTTTAGATAAGTTTTTTTGCCAGTATAGGTCCCTGT
>NC_089756.1:10081225-10133725 GCF_040412425.1 Macrobrachium rosenbergii | reverse complement strand
GGCACGGGCTCTTGCTCTTCAGCAGCCCTTAACAGGGATATCAGTAATTGAAAGTACTTCCATATTTGATTATTGGATGGTCTTATTGTTAATGATTTATAACATCTTACATTATTAGTTTTAGTTCCATCCATTTTTAAATTGTTGATCTATTTGCTATAATGCTAAAGTATTGATTAACCTGTGATTCAACTTCATACCCTAATCCAGTATTAACACAGTAAAATTCAATTTTCAAATTAATCTTTTCTTAATAAACAGCACAACATAAATTTAACATGAACTAACCTTTACCCCGCAGGATGACGTAAGGTTAACAAAAGCGCAATTTAACGTTTAACCTTATCTTAAACTTAACTTACACTTTTCATTCTCTAGCTTAAATTACCACAATTTAACCTCTTAACACGATTAAAAACTTAACTTACACTCTTCATTTATTTGCTTAACTTGGCACAATTTAACCTGACTTTTTTCTTAACCTCTAACTTGATCTAAAACGTAACTTACACTTTTCATTTACTTGCTTAATTTAGCATAATTTAACCTCTGACTTTTTTCTTAACCTCTGACTTGATTTAAAACTTAACTCGCACTTTTCATTTACTTGCTCAACTTAGCACACTTTCACCTCTGACTTTTTTCATAACTCGATCTAAAACTTAATTTACACTTTTCATCTACTTGCTAAAGTTACCACAATTTAACCTCAGATTTTCTTTTCTTACCCTCAGACTTGATCTAAAACTAACTAACATTTTTCAATCACTTGGTTAAATTAGCATAATCTAACTTCTTAACTTGATCTTAAACTTAAATTAGGCTTTTCATCTACTTGCTTAAATTAGCACAATTTAACTTCTGACTTTTTTTTCCTAACTTGTGACTTCATGTAAAACTTGACTTACACTTTTACACTTTTCAGTCACCTGCATAAATTAGCACAATTCAACTTCTAGCTTGACCTAAAACTTAACTCACAATTTTCACTTACTAGCTTAAATTAGTACAATTCAACTTATAAATCGATCTAAAACTTAACCTACACTTTCTATATACTTGTTTTACTTATATCGATCCGAAATCTAACTTACACAGGAGTCCAGGGTCTAGGAACAGGTTGGTAGAGAGCCGAGCGAGCGAGAGGCAGCAGGTGAGATTCTTTGGACGGATCGATCCCCACAACATTACAGTACTCCAGGACCTCTGGAAAGATTACGTAAGCAGAAAATATAAATATAAATATATATATATATATATATATATATATATATATATATATATATATATATATATATATATATATATATATTAGTTAACCTTCATTCAGGACCTCTGGAAAGATTACACAAGCAAAAAAATATTAGTTCTAACTTTCATCCAGGACTTAAGGAGAAATTACGGAAGCAGAAAATATTAATCGGCCTCTGAAAAGATTACGTAAACAGAAAACATTAGTTAACCTTCATCCAGGACCTCTGGAATGATTACGGAAGCAGAAAATATTAAAAAACATTAGTAGACCTTTATCCGAAAACCCTGGATAGATTACATATGCAGAAAATATTAGTTAACCTTCATCCACGATTGTGACGCCAGTTTTAGTAGCCATAATCAATCAATCAATCATCCAGGACCTCTGGAAAGGTTACGGAAGCAGAAAATATTAGTTAACTTTCATCTGGAACCTCTGGAAGAGTTACGGAAACGGAAAATATTAGTTAAATTTTATCCAGAACCTGTGGAAAAATTACGGAAGCAGAAAATATTAGTTGGCCTTTATCCTTAACAATTATCACATTTCATACAGCCATTACGTCAATCATGGTATACCGTAAGGTTATATAAAAAAAAAGGGGGGGGCGGCTCAACTCTTCTCCAAACCAGGGATTTTTTTTCATAATTAAAAACGTAGATTTTTTCTCTTTTTGTTGTGTAATTTCTGTATCCACATTTTCCAAGAATTCCATATAATTCTTGTTACCATGTTATTCCCCTTTATCATGAACATGACTAAAACTATTCGACCTTTCAGGACAAAGAATGAACGACATTCCAAAGATGATCTAGTCATCTCCAAGATGAGTAACAGCATTACTCATCAGATGACGAAGCTTTTTTCTCACTACAAGAATGCCTATAAGTACAACACTTTCACACTTTGTTGATATAAATGAGAAGCTGGTTTCCATCCAAATCGAATTTTCAATAAAAATAAGATTTTTAAAGAACATGGTCAGTTTTAAATTTGACTGAAATCTCATAATGTTCTGGAGACTTGATCTCAGTACCTGTTAATTCTGTGGCGGTTACCTTTCTTGACAAGTTTTTGAAATAAATCTGTCCTCTAGCAATGTAAATATAGGTTCAGACTTATGTTCATTCACACAAAGTCGAAAATACACACATATATATATATATATATATATTATATATATATATATATATATATATATATATATATATATATATATATATATATATATATATATATATATATAATGTGTTTGTGTGTGTTTATGACTCTGTGTGAACGAACCTAAGTGTGAACCTATGTTTACATTGCTAGAGGACAGATTTATTCCAAAAACTTGACAAGAAAGGTAACCGCCACAGATTTAACAGGTACTGAGATGAAGCCTCCTGAACATTATGAGATTTCAGTCAAATTTAAAACTGACCAAGATCTTTAAAAATCTTATTTTTCTTAAAAATCGATTTGGATGGAAATCAGCTTCTCATTTATATATATCAACAAAAGTTACCTTATGATCAACTGCCAGAATAATCATTGACATGACACTGTTGAAGGGTTTCCGAGAAGCCTTTCAATACAGGCATAATAAGCTATATTATCGACCGATGCATACGGGTATGCTTATTGTAAGCTACTGCAAGCCTCAGCTGTGTCAAGATCATTCAATTTGCCAACTTGCTTTGCCAACCTCCAGGAAGATTCGCCTGAGGCTGATTTGCAGGGACTATGAGGCAAAGGACATCATCAATAGCGTTAAAAAAATTTTTAACTTACAGAAAAGATAAATCAGTGAATTTATCATTTGGATGGACACCCCAACCTTCTTATTCCAAAAGGTGTGGAGATAGGATCACCTTACAATTCAACTTGTATTTTAACATTTTACTTGCATTTTCATTCATTTACTTATTAATTTGTTAATTTATCTGTTTTTCTAACAACTGATCTCTTCTTCCTGTATTTCTCATTATCTTCTGTAACTTCTTTCGAATGAACACCATATTCTTTGGAAGTTTAAATTTCACGTCAATGGCCCCTGTGGGCTTGCTCCATATGAATAGGTTTCATCTTCTGAATAATAATAATAATAATAATAATAATAATAATAATAATAATAATAATAATAATAATAATAATAATAATAATAAAATCATTAACCAATGAGTATATGGGATCTTTTGAAGAAAGTCCATTGGAGAAGACAATGGAAGACTCGAATGTATGCCGGATTGATTGACAGCGCTTTCGTCACCGTATTTGATGAAAATTGATTAAACTGTCGCGTTGACAAATTCTCTGTGAAAATCTGTCATTTGCTTAAACAAGAAGCAACAGAAGTATGAGTTTTTTCTTCCATGATGGAATGGCAGAAATCAGTAGTCAAACCATTTACAAATGTTTCCCGCGTGATGAATTCTAAAATCAAACACTAAAATAACCTGAGGGTTGTAGAAGCCACTCTCGTCAGAAATAGGCACTATGAGTTGGAGTGTGTTCACTAAATCTTAATAAATAAATGACTTACAAGACGTCATACAAATGGACATGAAAACATGGATGAACTCAACAGTTATCTTAAAGACTGAAAATGTAAACAAGAATGTAAATATTTATAAATATAAATAAATGTATATTGTGAACAGCGCCATGAAGAAAAAGCTGTCAGGAGCATCATAAAAAGAAGAAAAAGAGACGATAACCATAAAAAACATTGTTAATTATTACCAGTCAGATAATTCGACATAAATCTATACCAAGACCACCTCGTCTATACACGATGGAAAACTACCAAACATCCTGATGACATGACAAGGATAGCAGAAAATCAAGCCTCAAGATCTGATAAATAATTGTTTCTCTCATGTTTAAAACACTCCACCACCATTCCAAGAATTAATAAATATCAGCAAAATAATTCACAAACAATAACTACTGAAACTACTCATTGCAAAGACCATGATAACGGAAAACGGGAACCCAGCATGACATTTTCTTCCGCCAAGCTCAAGGGGTTACTCTTCAAATAAGAACGGCACAGCCATTGTTAAACTAAAAAGCTTATTTTTGTAGAGATAAGACGGTCCCAAAATATAAATTGTCGTATCAAACTAGATCACCGTAATCTACAGATCAGAGACCAACATTGAGACTGATTTCCCTTCACGGTAATTTTCTTCCCAAGCAGCTGCAAAGTTTGCGTGTTTAAATTGAATGGGAAATTTACGCCAAATCATATGACGAAAGATAATTTGATGTGGTATCGAAATTAGCATTATCTATCAATCAAGACAGATAATGGAATGGATTATAAAATTTAGGCCAAAGGCCAAGGACTGGGACCTATGAGGTCATTCAGCGCTGAAATGGAGATTGAGACTAAAAAGTTTTAATATAACAAGAGCAAAACCTCCCAGTTGTACAACGAAAACATTGTAAGGAAAGGGTGGAAAGTAATATGGACAAAAGATCATATCACCGGAGGTAGGGTCAAAGGAATGAAATGCGTTGCAGCCAGGGGCCGAAGTGACGCTCCAGAGAACCTTAATTAATGCCTACAGTGCACCGCGTGATGTGCATTGACGGCACTACCCCCTTATGGAATGATCTAAAGAAATGTAGCAAAATTCAACAATGAGCGTTTTTACGGAAACACCTGCGCAGAATAAGTTCTCATCCAAGAAGCAAATGGGTCATTCAATCTAAATTTGCCATCAGCTTCATTAGGGAGTGTATTAACAGCATTAGATACCAAGATTCAATTTCTTAACCCTACTGTTATTCGTACCGGATTTACTTCTCAGAAGATAAGATGGACAGCAACCTGCGAATCTGATTAATAATTTGTAGACTAACATTAAGGAACACTGGAAGTAAAAGAACAATTTTCTTGTACTTGAAGGACAAAACCGACATTAATGAACGACATATATATATATATATATATATATATATATATATATATATATATATATATATATATATATATATATATATATATATATATATATATATATATATATATATATATATATATATATATATTATGTAAATATATACACGTGTGTGTATTATATATACATATATATGTATGTTTATGTATAATTGTCTGATTACAAACACATGATACGGTAACTCAAATTACCGAGAAAAAGAATAAAAAGGGACAAAGGAAAGGCAGTAACTCCACCCATCAGTGAAGCGGTTTCCCATGAATGCAGGGTGCAAAAAGGAAAGTGGTCATAAGTAATGCAAAAAGTTCAGATGCAGGAAATCGGGATTGCAATGGGAAAGGTCACAGCAGCCAATATCGTCAGAGGGGGGAACCTCTGAGAGAGAGAGAGGACGGCCCTTATGCAACTTACATCCACCAAAGGGCAGACACAGACCGAACCGCTTTCCAAGGAACCTACCTACCGCCCCCAACTTCTCTCTCTCTCTCTCTCTCTCTCTCTCTCTCTCTCTCTCTCTCTCTCTCTCTCTCTCTCTCTCTCTCTCTTCCTAAACCCCTTCCACCAGTCTCCATCAGATGATTCATACGGTTACTCACATCTTCCATAAGTAATAACCTAAACCATTCACTGCCGAATCGTTTCTTTGTCCCTACTTATGACTTAAAAAATCGTTTCTTTCTTCCGTAACTCCTGTGCATGTCTAATGCTCACCTTACTAATGCCTATTACCAACCGGTTACAAATAGAATATAGAATTTAGGCCAAAGGCCTGGCGCTGGGACCTATGAGGTCATTCAGCGATAAAAGGGGAATTGACAATAAAAAAAGGTTTGAAAGGTGTAACAGGAGAAAAACGTCGCAGTTGCACTATGAATCAACTGTTAGGAGAGAGTGGAAAGTAAGTTGGAAGAGAATACGACTGGATGGGGTACAGTAAAAGGAATGAAAGGGGTTGCATCTGGTGGCCGAAGGGACGCTGCAAAGAAGTATTGCCTACAGTGCATCGCATGAGGTACACTGACGGCATTAACCCCCTTACGGGATACTTTAAAACTAGTGCTTCAATCTATTTCAAAAATAAAAAATTATTTTAGATTCCGGGGCAAATAACGTCACTTACATCCATAAAAAATAAAGCTTTTTGGTTAAATTATGCAATTCATCTACACCGGTGTAATTATAAGCAGTGTTCATTATATGGCTTTTCCCCTTAAAGGTAGTTTTACACAAGTCTTTTGGGATGCTGTTGCTGAATTTAAGTATTTTTTAAATATCTGGCTCGATCACCACAGTCGTCAAATTATCAGGTACACAATTCACCGCATAGGAGAGTGCCTATCCGCCCATCTTCATCCAGGAATCGAACCTGGGTTCTCTCCCCTGGTAGGCGAGACGGCTACCAATCATGTCAAACAAATTAAAAATAAATTAAAATGAAAAGAAAAGAATATAAAACTCGAATCTAAAAAGCAAACCCTTTCTTAAAATACTCCCTTATCAAACCTGACCAGAGAGAGAGAGAGAGAGAGAGAGAGAGAGAGAGAGAGAGAGGGGGTGGTGGGGGGGTTAAGTTGCTATCCCTAATGTAAAGGTTAAAATGCAGGTGTTCTTGCCAACGAACCAGGCAACACTCGCAGACTCCGAAGCATTTGTATCAACGGTGTGCAACAGCTGTGAATATATTATGCTATAATCAATACCGAATGAAGAAAGACTTATTCTAAAGAATGGAAAAGTAGGTAACAGCAGCACCTGTCTAATCATCCAAATTAATCTGATCATTTCAGTCTCATTCAAGATGTCATTTAACCAGCTTCCTGGTGAAACTACTAACGGGTTAATTACTTAGAGGAATTTTTCGTTTTGTAAAAGATTTTGTGCAAGTTGGTGGACTTCTAGCCTTGATCTGTATAGATGTCTATCCGTTTTAATTGATAATAATACTTGGTGGTTAGTAAACCTGCTTCATCACCAAATAAGTACGTGCGTATGTATGTAAACACAATTATGTATATATATATATAAATATGTAATATATATAATATATTTATATATACATATGTGTATATATAGTATACTATATATATATACATATATAGATATGGATATATATGGACTCCTAAGTATGTATTAATACAAGAAAATGAAAGTTACAGCCTACTTTCAGTAAAAGTTACCTTCAAGATTTAACATACCTACAGAGAGAGAGAGAGAGAGAGAGCGTTCGCGTCCTGCAACATACCAGAAAAGGACAAAATCCACATCACTAGGTCACACGAGCGACGCAGAGCAAAACCGAGGACGTTCGGAAAACTTACTGTTAGGTCTTACCTGTCTTAAGCTGCGTGTTAGACTTCTTCTCGGTTTACAAATTAGTGTTAACACGCAGTATGTCAGCACTTGCTAGTAGTCTTGACCTTGTTGCAAGCATAAGCGGGGCTTTACATGCCAGAGAGAGAGAGAGAGAGAGAGAGAGAGAGAGAGAGAGAGAGAGAGAGAGAGAGAGAGAGAGAGAGAGTTCCATTTTTTCTTCTAGCAATGTGCCTGGTGGTCAGGTTAAACTATTTTTGAAAATAAGCATAATAATACATGAGAGAGAGAGAGAGAGAGAGAGAGAGAGAGAGAGAGAGAGAGTAGCATTTTTTTTTTCTTTTGACCCTGGTATGTGGCCTGACGGTCATGGGAACCTACTTTAAAAAACAAAAATAATAACAATAACAGAACATACTCCCAAACGCCAGCATCCACGTTTTGTTTTTCTTTTTAATTTTTTATATCCCAAAACAACACAATAATAATATAAAAACAAAATTAATTAAAAAGAAATAACGATACAATGACACTGCAAAAGTGACCGTCACTACAAAATATTAAAACCTATTAAAAACTTTCAATTTGGGTGTAATCTAAGGTGGACAAAGTACCAATACTTTAGTATCATATCTCTGCGACGTACATCGTTATTTAAAACGTGTTACTTATCAACTATCTCCCGTCGGGGAGCAGTGATGTCAGTGAACCTCACACGGTGCACTGTAGGCTAGGCATTTAAGGTTCTTTGCAGCGTCCCTTCTGCCCCTAGCTACAATCCCTTTCATTCCTTTTACTGTACCTCCGTTCATATTCTTTTCCTTCCATCTTACTTTCCACCCTCTCCTCCAAATGCAAGGCTTTCCTCCTGTTACAGCTTTCAAACCATTTTACTATCAATTTTCCTTTCAGCGCTGAATGACCTAATAGGTCCCAAAGCTTGGCCTTTGGCCTAAATTTTATATTCCATTCCATTCCTTGTCAACTATCATGTGAACTATCAGTTAAATGGCACAACTGAATCAATAAGCACGAAGGGCATTTAACTAAACTATTAATAGGTATATCTAGTAAAAGGTCTTTTGTGGTACAAACTGACGCCATCTCATTACCATGAATATGCTACAAATGCCTATTCAGTTATTAATAACAAAATTGAATGGTCTGCTCCCAACCGGAAATTATACGTTTCCACAACGGAAATCTATTTAAGACGACCTTTCCATTAATCTAACATTGATGACCAATCTAGACTAGACTTCTATATAACAAGCTGAAATATGCAAGATAATTTCTTTTTCGAAACTGTTTCCTTTGTCTGATAATCAAATGCCAGCCAAATAATCTTTTAAGAATGGAGGGTCCACATTTGCTGTAAAGAAAGAATACCATTTTCACTGATCTAGATTTTTTTTTTTATGAAATTTATGGTGTCCAGCCAAGCGCTGGGACTCTTTCAGCCATTCGGCGCTTAAGGCAACGAAAAGAGTAGTTGGAGTAGTTGGACAGCAAGATAAAAGAAATCCACGAAATAAAATATATTAAGTACAAGGATCTAACGGCCGACTGGAAGAAAACCCATCAGTTGCACTAAGAAGTAACAGTTAAGAGGCGTTGAACAGCAAGGCTGCACAAAGGAAGAGGAAATGGAGGTCAAGTAAAGTTCTCATTAATCTAGATTCTTGTTGCGCATCAAATGTCATACTTAGATCGGTTCGTTTCACTCCAAAAACCGTGAAACTAAATCTAATTATATCCTTCTTTAAACTAAAGGGCATCCGATTTTGTGAAATCTTGCTGGGACAGATACGTAGCCCTAGGTTCGTTAAGCAATAATAATAATAATAACAGCACATCTGTCAACTCTACGCCAGTATCCTAAATTAAAAAAAATTTTTAAAGCATGGCGCCTTCACCCTGCTACGACACAGGTGATAAGGCACACCGCACAGCTGCGTGAATTGGTCGGCGATGTTTGCACAAACTGGTACCATCGAAAGGACCCATAAATAGAACGGTGAGACGAAATGCGGGTTGCAGGTGTACACGTGGTAATTTAATCCGTACTAGTCACTCCGTTGGATATACTCAGGACCCATTAGGAACTGGTGTTTCTAGATATATTGTACAGCAGTACTGCACGTTACTTGGCTATCTGTCTCCGTTCTATTAGAAAAATATATATACTGGTGAGTTTTGTATACACAATCACAGCGTCGTAAGTGGTGTTGATTTAATGCTTACAGTTTGCTCTAAGAGAGAGAGAGAGAGAGAGAGAGAGAGAGAGAGAGAGAGAGAGAGAGAGAGTCCAAACAACAGTACAAACATCAAACGCGCACACATACCAAACAGGTTGGATACAAGTCAACGACTGATTTGTAGTTTTTTACTTGTTTTCAACCTGTTTGGGATATGTTTGCAATAAGGTGTCGACATATGTTTACGACATGTTTCACTGCAGTGTGGACACACCTTGATACTTCAAAAGTGGCAGTTGCTCAGCAACACCACAGAAGTGCAACAACTGGAGAGAGAGAGAGAGAGAGAGAGAGAGAGAGAGAGAGAGAGAGAGAGAGAGAGAGAGAGAGAGAGAGAGAGAGGCATTTAGGAATCTGTAAATAAATACTCCCAAAATTAAAGTCATATTGTTTTTAAGATCCCAACAGATTATCCCCGTAATATCTCTAGACTCATCAACGTAAAATGGAACATACTGACAGGCAAACGAAGACAATTTCATAATACTGACATATATTTACTATTATAGCAATCGACAAACTCAAGTTATTGTGCACAAAAAAAACACCACTGGAAAAAATAGAGAGAATTTAATGATACAATTTATTATGAAAAATGTGTGTGTGTATATATATATATATATATATATATATCTACTATGATTTTTAAGCACATATATATGTATGTATGTAAAGTATGTATGTATGTATGTATGTATGTATGTATGTATATATATATATATATATATATATATATATATATATATATATATATATATATATATATATATATATATATATATATATATATATATATATATATATATATATATATATATACATATATATATATATATATATATATATATATATATATATATATATATATATATATATATATATATAACCCAGCCAGTGGGGACAAGCCAAACCAACTTGCTGCCGGTCTCAAGCCCGGATAATTGGGGAGAGTTGCTGCCTGGTCTAGCCAACCGAGTACGAAAACAGTGGCAAAAACTAAATAATGAATCTCGAGTCGATGATGGAATGCAATAGGGTTAAGGCGTACCCCATATGCGACACGCTGCAGCATCCCCTAACAGCCGTGAGAAATATGCAAAGGGTACCGCAGAAGTCACGACTGCGGCTATAGAAGTTAGTGAGAAGAAAGGATTGGAAAAAGAAAGGAAAGCCGAGAATTGGAAATTGGAATGTTGGTAGCCTCACAGGAAAGGGAAGAGTGTTGGTAGATGTCATGCAGAGAAGAAAAATTATTATTCTGTGTATACAAGAGGCTAAATGGGAAGGGAAAAGTGCAAGAAAGCTTGGAGAAGGATATAAAGTTTACTACGCAGGGGAAGATACAAGGAGAAATGGGGTATGAATTATTCTCCATCCAGATTTGCAGGAGAATGTCACAGAAGTCCAGCGCATCAGTGACAGTTTTTTAAGAGGTGCAAAAGACGAGCAGGAAAAAGGTACTGTTGATTTATTGGTGATCCAGGCGGTTTATATAGTGGCAGACTGACGTCGCACCGCGGAATACAGTGGGAACAAGGGTGACCTGAGGTCGATAATAATTAACAATAAATACAGTGAATGAGTACACTTTACATTATACCAATGGACGGAATTGAAGTTGAATACAATCTTGATGCCTGCGAAAGAATACATGGTGTACAAATCGGAGACAGGTAAACAATTTCATGCATAGTTTAAATGATTGGATTTGTGTGACCCGTCACGCCAGGTGTGACAAACTGTAGAGGCAAGGAAAATGGGACGTCACCATAGAAAACTTGCTCAGCAGAGACTTTACAGATACTCCCTCCCAAAGACGTGGGTAACGTCTGATTAGTCGGCGTATCTGCTGGGGCACTGAAGGGTGCCACGGCTGTGTGAGGACATCGGGGAGACACCCTGTGTGTGGGGCGGCTGACTGCAGGTGTGGGCGGGTGCTTTCGGGGGCGACCGCGTGCCCACTTCTTATGGGGAGCCGGCTGCGGCGGCGGCTGTCCAGGTGGAGGGTGCAGTGTGTTGACGTCTGTGTCCTCCTCCAGGAGGGGGGGCTTGACGCAGTCTACCGACACCCAGTCGTTCTTCCCGTGAAGGGTGAGCAGGAACGCCTTGTTGTTCCGCTCCAGCATGCGGAAGGGCACCCTGTAGGGCCTGGTCAGTGGTGAGCGGATGGCATCATCCCTGACGAAGACGTGGGTGGTGGAGGACAGGCCGGGCGGCGTGAAGGTGGCCGACCTGTCAGTATATGTCCGCTTGTAGGGGGCAAACTTGCCGACTAAGTCACGGAGCCTCTGGACAGATGGGCTGTGGCGTTCCTCTGTAACTTGCTCGCCCGGGACCACAAGGGGCTCGCCGTACGGTTTTCTCAGCTGCGGAAGGGCGCCGTCAGCCCTGGGGGCGGTTCTCAACCCGAGGAGAACCCACGGCAGCTGGTATTTCCAGCTTGGCCGTCGTCCTGCCGGAGGGGTGTGACAGCCCATGGATGACGTCAAATACCTGGCAGTGGCGTGAGGCGGGTACCAGGGGGCGGGGCTGGCCGGTACTGACGTCGCAGAGGAGATTTGGGCCCCCGGGGGCGAGGTGCACGTCCCTCCACTTCAGGGACGTGATGGCAGTGCGGTAGGCTGGGGTCTCTGGGTCGGCAGCCTGCTCCCTGGCGAGGTCTTCGTAGTTAATGCCGAGCTGCACAGTGTTAAGCTCAACTCTGGAGAGGGCGTCCGCCACAGGGTTCTTCCTGCCGGGGAGGTACTTGACGGAGCAGGTGAACTCCGCGGTGGCCGAGAGGTGTCACTGCTGCCTGGAAGACCATGCATCAAGCCCACCATGGCAACAGAAGAACCCATGAGCCCAGAGCCAGTAGGCTTCTACGTCCGCGACACCGTCTCCGGCAGGATGATGTTGGTCGACACGGGGGCCATTAGATCAATCTATCCGCTGTCCAGAGAGGACGGCAAGCGACCACCGGACCCGGCTGCCTCCCTGACGGCCGCCAAAGGGTCCCCCATCCTTTCCTACAGCACCAGGCTCGTGTCGATCTCCATCCTTGGCCGGAGATATTCCTGGGACTTCGTCGTCGCAGACGTGAGGACCCCGCTCCTGGGTGCGGATTTCCTTGCCCACTTCGGGGCCAAAATATTCTTTAAATTGGATCTCTTGAAATCTTATTTCCAGGTACCAGTCGCACCAGAGGACGTACCGAAGACCGCCATCATCACGCCTTTCGAGTCCTACGTCTTCACCTTCTCCACTTTTGGCCTGAGGAACGTGGGGGCGACTTTCCAGTGGCTTATGGACAGCATCCTGGGAGACCTGAAGTTCTGTGTCTGCTACGTGGATGATATCCTTATATTTTCCAGGTCCCACAAGGAGCACCAGAAGCACATCCGGGCAGTCCTGCAGCGCCTGCAGGAGAACGGCCTTGTTGTACGTTTCGACAAATGTACCTTTGGCGTCAGCCAAGGATGGAGATCAACAGGAGCCTGGTGCCGTAGGAGAGGATGGGGAACCCTTTGGTGGCCGTCAGGGAGACAGCCGGGTTCTGTGATCGCTTGCAGTCCTCTCTAGACAGCGGGAAGATTGATCTAACGGCCCCTGTGTCAACCAACATCATCCTGCCAGAGACGGTGTCGCGGACGTAAAAGCCTACTGGCTCTGGGCCCCTGGGTTCTTCTGTTGCCATGGCAGCCTGTCCTGCTGGCCGCCGCCTTCCCCGTTTTTTTGGACGGGCGAATGAACAGGGCGGCAGGCAGTTCTGGGCATCCTTGCTGAACCGCCTGTGGTAGTGGCAAGGACCCGGGGGATTCCACCTGCTGTGAGGCGCTGGGCACCTCCTGGTGATGGCGTTGACCTCCTGCTCTGCGCCCTCCTCCTGCTGGATGGCGCTGACGGGGAGTGCGGGCGCTGGTACCCGCTACGTTACCTTCACAGAGTCCATCAGGTGCTGCGCCGTGCAGATCAGGACCTCGAGGGGCATGGCGTAGGGGCTCAGGGATTTGCGTGCGGACCTCCGGGAGGAGCTGCTGGAGGAGGAGCTCCCGCGACAGGCTTATTTCGAGTTGTTTTCCACTGCCGTCGGGGAGGGTGAGGAGGTCCTGTATCATGCCCCATGACTCCATGACGCTCTGATCCTGCCACAGGCTGACGGTGAGGTCGAGGGCGCGGGCGGCCCGCTCAGCAACCAGCAGGGAGCATGCCTCGAGGAGGGACTTCTTCAGGAGGTGGTAGGTGAGGGGGCGTGCGGCGGACACCCACGGGACGAGCTTCCTGTAGATCTGCGGCAGGGCACTGAGTACCATGTCTGCTTGTAGCACCTCGTCGTTGAGTTCCGCCAGCCTGAATTGACTCTCAACCCTGTACAGCCACGCCGACGGGTTCCCCTGCGTGAATGGCGGCAACTTTATGGCCAGGACGGCCCTTGCTTGTCCTGCCAGGCAGGGCCCCGGGCAGGGGAGAGTGCGGGGCATGGGCAGGGGTGTGGAGGAGCACAAGAGCCTCAGTGCGGGTCAGGCGCGGCTGATATGGGAGGGAGGTAGACATCCGAATCCGTGAGGTTAGCGGCTAACTGAATGAGGGAGGGGATGTCTGCGTCCATGCTCGCTCTTGCCCTCTTAATTGGAGTGGGATACTCACATCAAAACGCACTTTGAAGCGCGCCGTGTGAGTCCATTAATGACGCTGGTGATTTGCCAACGAGAGTCAGCACGCCCGAATGCTGGTTACAGCGCTGTAGTTAGACCGTTAGGGGCATGAGGGTAGTTCCTGGAGCCAAGACTGAGTCGCCGTATGGGTCCGCTAATGGCTCCGGGAACCACTCCGGGGTCACCACTTTAAGAGGTGCAAAATAAGACGAGCAGGAAAAAGGTACTACTGATTTATTGGTGATCCAGGTGGTTTATATAGCGGCAGACTGACGTCGCGCCGCGGAATACAATGGGAACAAGGGTAACCTGAGGTCGATAATAATTAACAATAAATACAGTGAACGAGTACACTTTACATTATACCAATGGACAGAATTGAAGTTGAATACAATCTTGATGCCTGCGAAAGAAGAATACATGGTATACAAATCGGAGACAGGTAAACAATTATATACATAGTTTAAATGATTGGATTTGCGTGACCCATCACGCCAGGTGTGACGAATTGTAGAGGCAAAGAAAATGAGACGTCACCATAGAAAACTTGCTCAGCAGAGACTTTACAGGTTCATGGGCTTAAAGTTTGTGAAAGATAAGAGAGGATGGCATATCATCTTGGCATACGCCCCTCAACAAGGGTGTAGTGAAGAGGAGAAGGAAGAATTCAGAGGAAAATTAGAAGAATATATCGAAAGAGTTCCAAGAGGTGAACTATTAGCGTTATCTGGGGACATGAATGCCCATGTAGGTGAGAGTTCTGGGGCTTTGAAGGAATACATGGAGGAAGAGGTTTTGGAAGAAGAAACCAGGAAGGTGAAAGATTGTTAGAATTAGCAGAAGCTATGAATCTGGTAGTCTTGAATACTCAGTTTGAGAAAAGGAGAAGTCACCTGGCAACATGCAAGAGTGGACAAAATGAGACACAAATTGATTATGTTTTGGTTAAGAAGGAAGACAAGAAAATCATTATGGAATGCAAGGTTATTCCAAATGAATCTGTTGTAGCACAGCATAAACTGGTAGTGGCGGAATTTGTGCTGAAAGCAATAAGGAAAAGAAAAGCCCCAGCCAGGAACAGGAGGATTAAAACTTGGAAGCTGAAGGGGGAGAAGGCAAGAGAGTTCAGAAATAAAGTGGAAAGAGCCAGAGAAGAGAGATATGTGAGTGGAATGTCAGAATCGCCTGAGGAGATATGGGATGATATAAAAGAGACTGTGGTGTCAGCAGCAGCAGAGGTGTGTGGTAGGATAAGTGGTAAGCAGCAACAGGAAAAAGAAACATGGTGGTGGAATCAAGAGGTTCAAACAGCTGTGAAGAAAAAGAGTATAGCCAGAGGAGGGTGGGTAGAAGATAACAACTACCAAACAAGAGAGGAGTATAGACAGACAAAGGGGGAAACAAAGAGAGTGGTAGCGATTGCAAAGGGAGAAGCCAGGAGAGAAAGGTATGAGAAGACGGGAACACCGGAGGGAGAAAAGATAATCTACAGAATCGCAGAAGCGAGAAGAAAAGACAGGCAGGATGTAGGAGAGGTAGTAATTATGAAAGATGAAAGTGGAATTATCTTGATTGAGGAAGATGAAGTCAGGAGAAGTTGTAAAGACTATTTTTCTCAGCCATTAAACAATGAGAATGAGTGTGAAGAACTGGAAAATGTTCCTCCAGTACAGGGACCAATAGCAAACATCAGAGTTAGTGAAGTCGAGAATGCTTTAAAGAAAGAAAAAGTAAATAAGGCTGCAGGAAAGTCAGAGGTAACGATAGAAATTATTAAAGCATTGGGAAATCTAGGCAAAGAGTGGGTGCACACACTATTAGAAAAGATCTGGGATGTAGAGGAAATGCCAAGGGACTGGAGCAATAGTTGGATGATTAAAATGTATAAACAAAAAGGAGAGGTGTTAAACTGTGGGAACTACAGAGGAATAAAGGTTTGGGAGCATGTATTCAAGATACTAAAAAGAATATTAGAAGGAAGGTTGAGAGAGCTGATAGATATACATGAGCAGCAGTTTGGGTTTATGAAAGGAAAGAGCACAGCGGATGCTGTTTTCATAGTAAGACAAGTCCAAGAGGAGTATCTAGAATGAAACAGGAAAGTTTACTTGTGTTTTGTGGATCTTGAAAAGGTGTATGACAGGGTACCAAGAAGAGTAGTTTATTGGTGTTTGAGAAAGACAGGAGTACCAGAGAAGTTGGTAAGGTTAGTGAAGATGATGTATGAGGGTGCAAGAACTACTTTACAAACAAAATATGGGGAGACTGAGACATTCCCTGTGGAGGTGGGCCTCCATCAGGGATCAGCTCTAAGTCCATTCTTGTTCCTCGTCGTTATGGACACACTGACATCAGAATTAAGGGACAACGATTAACAGTGGATCTGTTGCTTGCTGATGATTTAGTCATTATAGAAGACACAGAAGAACTGCAAGAAAGGTTTTTAGCATGGAAAGGGGCCCTAAAAAGGAAAGGATTTAAAGTGAACATTGGAAAGACACAGCTAATGACTAGTATTAGAGAAGGACATGAAGAAGTAAAGATTCAAGTGGAAGATGGTACAGTGCTAAAGCAGAACAATGAGTTTAACTATTTGGGATCAATAATCACAGATGAGAGGGGTACTGAGAAAGCAGTGAGACAGAAGAAGCATAGCAAAAATGGAGAGAAGTAACTGGAGTTGTTTTAGACAAGAAAATGCCATTAAAGCTCAAAATGAAGATTTATATGACAGTTATCAGACCCATACTATTATATGGGGCAGAAACCTGGGCACTTAAGAGGAGAGAGGAAGGACTGTTGGAAAGAACCGAGAAGAGGATGGTGAGATGGATTGCTGGAATATCACTACTGGAAAGGAGGGAGAGTCAAGATATAAGAACAATGTGTGGTATATGTACTGTAAAGGAGAAGGCTAGGGAAGCTCGTCTGAGATACTATGGCCATGTAATAAGAAGACAGAAGGTGGAACCAACCAAGAGAGCTAAGAACATGCCAGTGATGGGGAGGAGGAGTGTGGGGCGTCAACGGATCAGATGGATGGATGTGGTGAAGAGGGATATGGGTGAGGTGGGATTGGGGGAAGAAGATGATAGGAATAGAAATAGATAGAGAAAGCTGACTCGAGCGGCCAACCCTGCTATAAAGTGGGACTAATCAGGTCGAAAGAAGAAGAAGATACATATATATATATATATATATATATATATATATATATATATATATATATATATATATATATATATATATAATATAGTATTTCATGGGTGCGTTTATATGTATAAATACAAGAAAATATGTGTTACAGCCTAGTTTTAGATATATGCAAGATTAACATACCTACAGAGAGAGAGAGAGAGAGAGAGAGAGAGAGAGAGAGAGAGAGAGAGAGAGAGAGAGAGAGAGAGAGAGAGAGAGAGAGAGTTCCGACATAACAAACTTAATATAAACGAAACTATATTGCGGTAAAAGCAAAAAGAATTCCATGGCTATTCAAGCAATATGAGGAATAGAGGTATTTAGCGTGTATCTCTTCATCCACCCATGTCGAAATGAAACATCCTATTGTGATCACAATTTCTGACAAGAACTCTCCCCTACAGGACCCTTGGCATCTCCCCTTCCGTATCCATGTCGGTATCCCTTATCCCTTTATCAGGATTACGCGAGATTAACGTCGGGAGTAATTACGGTCAGGCAATCTACGAGACCATTACTTACCTTCATATATTACGTGAACAAAACTTCGCATAATTATTAGAGGAAAAATGGTAAATATTTTAGTATTCCTTCAAAAATTACAACAATGAAATGATCGCAATATTTTCAAGAGAAACAGTATATAAATTTAAATATTCGCTTTCACAAAATACGCGAATGAAAATCTGAAAAAAAAACTTTAAACCCCCTCGAAATCTAAACAAAAAATATAAAACTCACTTCACAAATGTATTTGTTAATTTACCCCTGATGAATCTACCCACCTATAAAATTCAATATATTTCTTACATAAAAATCATACGTAAATTATCGATAGCAATCTATAAAAGCCTATAAAACTCTCACATCATACCCCGAAACTATTACAGACACCTCATAAAGTCTATAAAACTAGAGAGGTTTTATATAATTGTAAAATTATCCAGGCTACAGAACCTACATAATTTCATAAAATTCATAATAGCAAAATTGTGGGAGAAAAATCTATAAGCTCCATAAAATCCATACACCATATTACGGAAGCTATTAAGGAAAAAATGTATAAAATTACCTATCCTCCTTTCCCATGCGAAAAAAAATACACTGCCACGAGATACCACATTCCTGCTTCCTCTCCGTTAACGAGGACACGCGACTACTGTACTCTAAAGGATAATTGTGAGAACAGAGATAGAAAAATAATCCACTTAATAAAGAGGGGAACGCACAGGCCACGTGCAGATCTCCAGTGGGTACGGGGACGAAGACTGATCTCATATTACCTGACCACGTGTTCTCATCAGCCACATATCACTAAACGACGCTTATCTCCCAAACCATCATCAGAGGGAGGAAATCAATACAAGCCACTTCAGTGGAAGTAGGGGAAAGGCAAGTCATGAACAAGTCATAAACATGTTATGAACAAGTCAAACACAAGTCGGCACCTCATCGGACATACTTCACAAACATGTTAAATACAAGCCAACGACTTATCGATAGTCCTAACCGGTGCTTCATACGATCACCCAGCACGTTTTTGGTATTTACGCTTTCAGTTTACGACGTGTTTAGTGTCATGGAAGGTCACGAGAGTCCGAGTATTGAAAGCAGAAAAATCTGAAAAAGCACTGAAAGGAGAGATTGTTTAACTAACATGCTCCCAGGCGTCACAACTAGTATGCCCCGTAGGGTGGTAATACCATCAGTGTACCTCACGTGGTGAGCTGTAGGCATTACTTAAGGGTCTTTGCGGCGTCCCTTCGGCCCCTAGCTGCAATCTTTTAATCACTTTACTGTACCTCCATCTGACTTTCCACCCTCCCCTAACAACTGTTTCATGTTTCGTTACAACTTTCAGACCTTCTTACTGTCAATTTCCCTTTCAGCGCTGAATGACCTCATAGGTCCCTGTGCTTGGCCTAAATTCTATTCCATTCTACACCTAGTACGGGTATTAGTGCTGAAAATCGACAGTAATTTTTTGCTAACATTTTCACACAAATTACCAATTCAGGCCTTACACACTAATGAATACCTCTCAAGGGGAAGACCAGCTTCCTCAACTTGAAAAGCCCATTATACTTGAAAAGACTAAGGCAATAATCCCCCCCCCCCCAACCATCCCAGAATATATAAAGAAAAGATTTTCCTAGGGAATGGTATTCGCCCAGTTTATATCTCCCACCAAGGCAACAAAGCAGTAATTACAACAGCTGTACCGGATCTAGGAATGGTGTAGTCGGTGGGGTATGAGGCTGAACTCGGTAAAACGAAGACAATATTGATTATAAAATAAAATATACTCGACAGATTTCCCACCCCACCCTCCCCCTCAGGTAGATGGAACTTTGCTGAATGAGTCAAGTTTTAACTATTCTAGGTGTAACCTTTGACTCGCATCAAACTTTTGAGAAACATCTAAATTCCGTTGAATTTACTCCCAAATACACAAAGGCCTACGAATCAACCACTTCCATTCTTTCACCATCCATACTAATCATTCACCGCTCCATCTTCCTCGTTTCCATTTACCTTTTACGTTGACGAATACAGCTGCTAATAGTTTATGTTATGGTTATGTGAATACACCAAAACATCTGTTACAACGTCAACAGGAGTCTATAGGCCAACAGTAATGGAAACAAGGAACAGCAGCAGCAGCTTTTCATGACTGAACTATTTCTATCGAGTAGACGGCCATGAAAAATCCACCTCACGCAACAGCAGCATTCGGGATAATTCAACATCCGTTTGTAAGAAAAGAACTTCCCTCAGTCGTCGAATCACAACAAGGCTCAGTGACTCTCGATTAAAAAAAAATATTTTTTTATTAAAATCATGCAAACACTAATTCCGTCGTTATATACAAAAATACGCCCTTCTAATTTACGGAGTAAAAATGGCGGGGAAAAAATTCACAGGAATCTGGTCAATAACTGATAGAAAGTGAGAGAGAAGGGGGGGGGACCGCAAATGAGCCCAGGGATACATGGCCCCGCAAAAGAGGACTATTAAACATAGCTGACCTACCCCCTAATCTGCCATTAGCTTTTGCCAATAACTATTAATCTTCTCGATGATTACATGGAATTAACATCGCGGAAAATCGACTGGATACCATATTTTTAAAATTAAGAACTTCAAATCTTTATTCAATTAAGTACCATGTACTTTGGATATAAAACAGCATAAATGATTAAGGGACATTTTTATGGGTTTTACAGATAACGAACATACACAATGAACAAGAGAGAGAGAGAGAGAGAGAGAGAGAGAGAGAGAGAGAGAGAGAGAGAGAGAGAGAGAGAGAGTCTGACAACCTAAGCAAAGGAAAAACTAAAAAATCATAAACATTCATAATTACTATTTCTGGAAAGCCCATTCATAATTAGTATTTCTGGAAAGCAAAAAACTACCTTTATATCCACAAGAAGCGATGGTCGCTTACAATTCAGCCTTATTTGCGACAAAACTCGCTCGCGCAAGACATTACCGCTCTCAATACAAGACATTACCCGCTCTCAATAATTAGTCACTAACGGAAGTATATCAACACTAAAATGATCAAAGTGGGAGCTTTTATCCCCAAGCCGTTCCATAAACCCCAAAAGGTACATAGCCACTTTATCTGTCTTTTGGGCGAAAAATTTTAGAATCAGTGAGTAAAAAATACCAACATGGCGAACGAAAATAAAATCCACTACCAAAATGAAATGTAATGTTGCCCCAAAATTACAATAACTTATGAATAAAAATATATATATATATATATATATAATATATATATATATATATATATATATATATATATATATATATATATATATATATATACATATATGTGTGTGTATGAGCGCGCGCGTGTGAATGCATGAAGGTACATATACATCCCGTAGTAATGAAATTAGACAATTTGTTGAATATATAATGATGAGTATTAATGCATAAACATATATGTAGATAAAACACAAATTAATACATACTGTCAGTGAAACTGACAAACTTAAAAGACGTATACAAATGAAACAACCAAACTTCACTTAGGCGTTTCTTGCACGAACAAGGATTATTAGCTATAGTGAGCACATAAGCTCTTCCTCTCTTACACACATACGGATTTCAGTTATCATACCTGGCTGAGGAAAAGCCACCATAACCCTAACGACCACCTGCAAACTTCATTATATAGGAAGCCACTGAAGGGACTCTTATCTGATCAATATCTGTACTGTGTCACCAAGACCTACGGCATAACTGGACAAATCAGCAAAAAGAGAACAGCCGCTAATACCAGCTTTTTCTAATAATGACACGATAAAAAGAGAGATAATATTACAGAACGTAAAAACAAAATTGATGAGTGTCCTGCCGGTTATGGTGACGCTCTTTACGTTAAATTTGCCACCCTACAGTCTGATCTCGGTGCACTAATGACAGTCTTCGTTCTTTAAAACCCGCAAGGTCACAGTGGTGAAAAGACTGAGCGTGGTTTAAATGTTTAAGTATTGTCCTTTTAACAAAACAAACCTTGTTGATTAAGAAGGGTTATCATTTTTCTTCACAGTACAGTAATAATAAATCACCGCTGTCTAAATACTGATGCATTGCAGTTTACCTATATTTGTACACCTATACTGTAGCATTGGATAATACCATCAACTTTTTGTCTGAATTAAGGAACTTATATTTTAGTGTATCGAGAACCATTACGGAACTGTCTATTATCATGGCTGGCAACTTTTCCTTAAGGGGGATATCCGATGCCAGAAGGCTCCACAAAGGCCTACATACGATAAAATACTTTTTCTTACCAGATGTCCCAGTGCCTAAGATCTATGAACTTAAAAGCAATAAATAGCAGTCAATATACTGCAGTATACATAGGTTTGTATACTACTCGAGGCTGAAATTTAATTAGGACAAGATAGCAACAAGACCCTTGACAGTACCCACATCCACTTGACGAATTTACTTTTTTCTTTGTTTACCCAGTCTGCTGCTACCTGCATGGGCCATATGGGGGATAATGCATCAACTTCACTCTTATATATACTGTACTTAACACCTAAATTTGAGTAGGGTAATGCATATGGAGTGGCGGGAGCAATACTTCAGGCCAGTACCATCTAGTGAGATTCGAGATGAAATTTGAAATTTCTGTAATTTACTGCTACTGTACTCCTCTGTTACGTGGTTCCTAAAGATTAAACAAGGGTCAAGCCCTAATACAAAATGGGGTGTACGAAAATCATCTATATTAGAATTTTGGGGGAATTCCTAAACAATATAAGTTTAAAGACTATTATTAAAAGAATAAATAAGATCTTATATTTCATTAACAAATAACGGATTTTTGTGACTCAGAACATTTATCTAATTGAAGAATGGCTAGACTCAGGCCAATTAAAAACAGATGCTTACTGGTTTCTTGAGTTTTCCACATTGTATAGGAGTCTAATTTTGTAGAGATAAGACTGAATGATAACGGATAAGGTTTATGGTACAAAATATATTCAAGATAATAAACGATTTTTCAATTTGCCATATGTAGGTTTTCTTGTTTCACAGCTGACAAGCATAAAAAGCTGTTAATGTAATCCTAACGGGTCTAAATGTTTTTCTACAAAGTATGATTAAACAAGTACATTCAAGAAACAGATTGATCATGGCCATTTTTGGCCTATGCTTTGTGATTATAAGCGAATTCTGAGTACATTTTTGTCATTTCTGCTTTGGAGGTTTGTGGTACTTTGACATAAGTTTTGAGGAGTGTGCTTTTTCTTACTCCAGCAGTTGCTGATAACTATTTTGTCTACAGATGGGTGGACAGTGTTGGCCAAGAGTGATCCATGAGTCTAGCACTGCACCAGTTGGCCATGGTGCCCACTTTAGCTGTAAGCACCTTCCAAAGTAGGCCAAGGATATTGTATTACCAAAGGCAAGCATTTAAACTATGAGCAGAAATACAGTATAGATACTTTAGATCAGAATAGTCAATGCAGAAAATCCCCCATAAATCTTGCATATCTTAGGAAAATGCATGGACTACTTAGTATGCTGGTACGGTATGTGGAAATGTCCATTGATATAAAAATTGCTTTAAAAAAAAGCATACCTCACTATACACCCAAGCAGATCTTTCCTATGGTTTTAACCCGGTATGTATCCACCTTTGCAGCGTGTTTCGTACAAGCCCATTGGGGATTACCGTAAAAACATAAACAAAAGACTGTAAAATATCATAAAGATAATGACCACCAAGAAATATTAATCCTAGATAACGACCCGCGAAAACCCTTGGGGGTCACTATCCAGGAAAGATCCCACCAAAGTTATAAACATCAAATACTAAGCATACACTGAAGCCTTCAGTTTATGAGTACATGCATCCTATTTCCCATGGCAAGGTGCAATGCATTACATCCCAATCTTGTAAATAAAGAAAAACACTCATTAATCAATGACTAAAAGTAATTTCTACATCACAAGAAACCCTTTACTGGATATGCAATAAAATTCTCATAATATGGCCTTTAACTAAAATTCTCTCAATTTACTTTTGGATCATCAAACATTCACACACATCTTATAAAGGTTAAATTCTCAAAATAATGTCATGTCTGTCATTTCCTACGTACTCATCTACTGAACAAAATGTCCTTCTTCCTCAGTGTATTTGCTTGTGATACAGAAGTTTACTTAGCATAAATCCCCAATTACACAGGTTTCAACATGACATGCCTCTCGCAAATGTGTCGCTCCATATTCCATACTCCAGTAGCTGTAAGGAAAATTTGTATTCAACCACCTCAGTCTACCTATATGGGCCAATGGTACACTAATGAGCAGGAACTGAGGAGAGATTTTGGTAATTTACACAGGAGATCTTACAAACAATTGAAACAAAAACTAACATTATTTAAATTTGCTAGTATAATACAACATATAATGGAGAACTATTAGGCCTACATGATTCTTGATGCTTGTATGTATTTGTGTTCATGCACTAAAAATTTCAAATATATATTACCTACAAATGACAGAGAAGTAAACATTGCTAAATTTAATTACAGTACTTACTGAAAATATGATGTCCATCTTACAAATAGGTTCCAAATTCATTCAAAACAATGACATAACAAAGACTAGTGACATTATCCAGAGAATCAGATATACATCTTGAGTCTTCTAAGGTCAAGTTCAGCAGTTATTAAAAGTTTACTTTAATATGAATTTAAATTGTCTATCAACTGGATCAAATTTAAATTGTCTATCAGTTGGATCAAAGACATTTATCCTGCTACATACCTAAAAAAATGACAGCTAAATTGTTGAAAAATGTCAGTACATTTTTTTAAACAGCGCTCTTAAACATCTGTTTACTGTTTATACAATGATAATCATAATCAGAGATGTTAATTATTACCAAATAAGTGAATTATGATGATGGGTAATTAATCAGCTAATATACAGACACTGACAGCTGACAGTTTCTTTGCCGACAGTAACTGACATTTGACAAGTCATTTTGAATTCATTCAAGCCCTTCCCCATCTCTGAATGCAAAAGATATTGTTTCCCGTGATGTGAGATCAGTATAAAATAAAAATGGGAGATGTAATGTTTATCTATACTTTATGCATAGTCCAGGCCTATTAGGTTAGGCTATGTTTGAACACCATACTGGATTAAAATCCAACAAGGCTGACAGGTAGGCTATCCAAGGAGTAGCTTAGGGCAGAGTAAGCCACGTAACCTAAAAGGAGCTAGCCTAGCCCTAATTATGACAAGCGTGTCATAACCATATTCTATCAAACGGAGGCTACGTCACATTTACGTCATCGGACTGGGCCACCGATACAACAGTACGTTCTAGGCCTATCACGATAAATTACATCAGGCTGGAACAACTCTCTCCTAATCTCTTTTCTTACCTTCTTCTGTGATATTGTAATCTGAAGTAAACACTTCCTCGAGAATCGTCTGTTGAGAACTTGAGAAAACCGAATCTTCGTCGTCTACATTGGAGGGACAGGAGTGTTTCTCCCTTAGCACACCTTCGCTGGTCTCGGTCATGCTTCATGGCAACGCATTCTCGTTATATTGAAAGCGTCGACGAGTTTGAACTGAGGAACTCATGACAGTCATTGTAGAGACCATTTCAACAATACTTCAACAATCAATGGCTGATGACCGATTGTCGAGCAACACCAGCGACAACTGAGACTTTGGCTCGCGACGGAATACGTCAGCATGGTCGTTTTCGAGTTTCCAAGGTAACGGGGAAGCTGCAACCAAAACAAAACAAAGTAGCATTCCCGTTTTCTGTTAAGCCTCTTCGTTCGGTTGCTGGCGCCGACTTGCGCTTAATGTAATCACAAATTTTTCACGTTAGTAGAGCGTCCTGGCAATTTTAAAGATATGAATTATAGAAAATATCTTTTGGTCGTGGTCTTTTGGCTTTACCTTAATTAGAACAATCCCATTCGCATATCGTATAAAAATTTGCTTATGTATTTCTGTGCAGATAGAGGGGTAAACTTAATTACCAAGTTGGCAATTGTTCGGTCTATTTCTAACCAAGAAAAAAAAACTTGTTCTATTGTTAGATACTTTCTCTCGCCCATTCATGTTTAAAATTTGCATCTTAGGAAGCAAAGATCATTTCTTAATATCTAGTCTAAATACCTGTAACTCTAAATGATAGTGCATGTTAGTCTCATCCTGCTCAACTATCCAGTTATGATCACTCAAAGACTTTGTCAGGTTAATTCCACTGTAATACCTCTAGTCGTCTAGTGAGTGGCTGTATGATCAGTATTAGCTAGGGGAATGTATCTAATCGAAAGCCGCAAATCTTCAGCACAAATAAAGGAACATTTTAAAATAATATACGTAAAACTCATTGCTGGTTTTTAACCATCATAACTAACTTTTCAAAGTGACCTACAGGTATGAATTTTGAATGACCCCATGCACATATACCAGTTTTATCTATAATTTTTGTCAAGCAATTTGTTTTCGAATGTCACATATCAGTTACAAAATTATCCCTGTTTTCAATCATCTGAGTGGTGGGTAGTTTAGGTTAAGCCAACGTCATGCTATCCTGGCCCCTTGCCTAAAGACAAGGTGTTGAAATGAATGAGGCCCTTGATATTATCTGCTGTCTCTTACAATGTGCAGTCTGTCATTAGGTTTTAAATGAATAGTATTGAATTACTAAGATCCCGATTGTCCTGAAATGAATTGAAAATTACCGTAAATGTCTACGTAGCATTGCATGCTTGTATATCAGGGTTAATAACTACAACTTCTTTGCTTTTTTCTTGTATCTCAGTTGAGTTCTCTCAACAATTTGGTCCTTACTGTTTCACTGTTAGGGGCCGTTCAAAAATTATCTAACACTTTTTTTGGTGATTTTTTACCACCTCCCCCTTGTCACGCCTCATAACACATGTCCAGACCCCCCTAGAAAATTATGTAACATCAACTATTATAGCAACCCCTCCCCTGAATTAGTATGTTTCCTTTTTTTTTAATGCAATAATATATTAAAATCTGGCCTAATACCTGGAAACTATTACCATTAGGTTTTTTTTAATACTTTTATGTTATGATATTTAAAATGAAAATGTTGTTAAAGTCATATTTATGCATAAAATAGAGAATGTCAGAGCTCAGAAAAGGGATGAGTTTGTAATAATATTCTATGTCGTGTAATAAATATGGTAGAAAATGTTGAAGCACAATCAAGGGTTGAGTTTGTGATACTTTTTAAACATAATTATACAAAAAAAATTAAATACCATATTCTCAATATTACTAAAATATAATAAAAGTCTATTGCAGAATATATATTATCTCTCTTTTGTCCTTCTACATTTATATCTTTTAAAAATAAACAAAGGAAAAAATCTGAAAATCTTATGTAACTTATAGTGCACGCCCCCCTACCCCAACTGTCGCACTCATAACACGCCACCATAACCCCTCCCCCAAAAGGCGTTACATAATTTTTGAACGGCACCTTATAATGAACTTGCATGTGCTGAAGCAGCTACATCCCTAACGCCTAAGAAGCACACTCGTAAATTTTATCATGGCCTTCTCTTATCGAGCAAAAACATATCATAAGTCTTACTCAGCTACTGCTCCCATGAAATTAATAAAAACCAAGATTTGCTTGATTTTTTTCACCAAACTATGAACGGAGGTATTTGTTCTGAATCATGTCCATAATGTTTCATTAACACAGCATTTCAAACAAGGGAAGAAGATAAAAATGAAGCAAGGAAAATAAGCAAAGGCCTGGAAAATCTAACCTGGTTTTAGAAAAAACTAAACACTGAAAACAACCTGTTTATTCATTACTAACTTTTGATATCAGGGTCTTCATCTTGCACACTTTCTGCCCGAATTCTTATCTAGTGTACTGTAGGTCTTCAGCTGTGCCCTATTTTCATGATTTCCTGGAACTTCCTAATGGTCTTTGTCCTGATACTTTAATATCTGTTATTTCCCTGACAGACATCTCACGACTTCTCACTACAAGCCCAGACCATCTTAATCTGGGTGCCACATCTTTCCATAGTTTTCTCATTTCTAATATGATCTTCTCACTGTATTCCAGTATTTCGTAGTTACACTTTTACAAAATCTGCTCCATTTTTTTACAAGTGCCTATGTCTCTGCTGCCTACAATAGTGCAGGCCATATATAAGAATCAGTTTTTGTTGTGTATACTAATAGGATGCATCTTTCTTATTTAATGGTAGTCTACAAGCTTTTCCCACTTCAGCCATTCAGTTGCTATTCATTTTTATAGTGCACTTTCCATACGTGCTTTGACTAGCGTGTCCCCAAGGTAACAAAAATTTTCAACGTCTAAACCCTGTCATTCCACCTCAACACTGTGCTCTTCTTAACTCTCCTCTTCATTTGTATCTGTGACATACAAAGTCTCTTATTCCATTTACACTTTGCAAGAATCCTCTGTGACACCATCAGTTTCAGTTATCGAGTTCACCTTCTGCAACATCCACAGGATGCCTGCTTTCCTGACTATCCTTTTTCCTTCACTTCCTTTCCAGTCATCATAATAACCATTTTACTTGTCATGATTTTCAGTTCTGTCCTCTCCGTTACACTCTCCAGTGTAAGCATTTCTGACCCATATAAGAGATTCAAAATACATCCTTTACACCCTATATTCATATGCTGCTTTTTCTAACTTCTTGGTGAATTTGTATTAAATGTAAAAAAAAAAAAAACTGGTATAGAGACACTTTCTAACTAAAGTTGACATTATTTTCATGACCATCAGTGGAACATTTATACCATACTATTACACTAATCATAGTTGGTATGCTGTAAGGTAAAATCTGCATCACAGATAATAATACATATGAGTAAGATTTACACCCAGTAAGCATAATGGTACCCACGATACCATTATGCTTAAAGGTACCACAGCTACTGTAAAACTCAGTTAAAAAGAAGGAATTTGTACACTGTCTGATAAAATCCAGAAAGGAATGTACTGTACTACCTTAACTCCTTTGGTGAAAAAAACCTTCATTCAATACAGTACAAGCAGATGGAAAACTTAGTGACTGAATGTACTCTGTTTCCATTAACAACTTCCTGAGGACTACAATAGACTGTGCTAAACAAATCTGGAATGACCTTTCAACTGAAATTTAAACTGCTACTGACAAAGGTAACATTAAAGTACAACTGAATGAAAAAAGTGGTTGGTGCAAAGAAAAAGCTTTTTACCCCATTGTTGGGTCTTCATGAAAAGCCGTAATCACAACAAGGTAAATACATGGTTCTTTGGACTAGGCACTGTGTATTATTTTATAGGACAAATTCTGAAACTGATCGTGTTGAGATGCAAGAATCATCTCAACTGTAGACTGTAGTTAAGTTAGATATCATACTTATTTTAAATGAATTTACAGCAAAAATTACTAAAGGTCTATTGATATTTCCCATTACTGTTGAATGTGCCAAAGTTTTTAAGGTTTTAGATACAGGAACACCTTCCTAGTTTTATGAGGTGATTAAACTCTGCTGAACAATGGAATCTTCTTAAAGACTTTACAAATTCTAACTCTGTGATACTACATGATTTAAGGCTCAAGAAAACATTAAAACAATTACAGAGGTATCTTCTTGCCTAACATAGCAGGTAAAATTGTCAGGCTAACAGTAACTTGGAAAATGGTTCCATTTTACAATCAATGAGGATTCAACCTGTACTCTATGGTGAGAAAGATTTATGCTTTAAAGCAAAGACAATAAAAATTTCATGAGGCAAATAAAAGAAAAATTTAATGAAAAGTCTACCCTACTCAACACTGCATTAATAGATCTTGCAAGAACTTTTGACAATGTAAGTAAAAGAGGACTCTTTCAGATTTAGAAAGACTTGGTTGTCCAACCAAAAATTTTGAAACTATACAACCATTCTATAAGGGTATGAAGGCATGAGTATTATAAGATAAAGAAGAGTTGTCAGGATTTGTTATAAATTGTGGTGGGGAGCAGTGATGCATGCTAACACCAGCCTTGTCAGTATATTTTCTTACTTGTTACATAAAGCAATTGAAAAAGCTGTAGACGAGTCTATTTGCATTTTAGAATGATTGGGTGACTGTTCAGTATTAGTTTTCAGAAAATAATATCTGATAATAAAGTTGATGTTCTTCCCTCCAACCTTAGTTTGGATGAAAACATATCCAACTAGACTGGGAAGGCTGCAGGAGTTTTTTGGCTTATTATCATATTGTTTTGTTCAGCAGTAAACATGAAGATCAATGATCACAATTTTTGTGTACAGGTACAGAGGTATTACTTACCTATGCACCTAATCAAGAGACTTAGTAACTTTCATTACCATCTTTCACCACAGTGAAAATGTTGGAGGTCTTGAATGGGACAAATTCAGACTCCATTTACACCCATATAAGTGGGACAAGATTCCACTTTATTGGCCATCTTACCTGAATGGATGACGTTGAATTTCTGATTATGTATCTATCAACTAACAGAGATGAAAGATAAAATATGGAAGACCCCTTTTTGTGATGATAAAAATCTGTGGAGTGTGACTTGTATCAATGAAAATACTAAATGATTGGGATGAAAGCACAAATAACCAAAGTCCAAAAAGACAATGAAAGCACAAAAATGACTGGAGGAGATACCAGAGGTAGAGGTGCGATCAAAAAGCATAATGCGTGTGCACACCGTGAACAGTAATGCTTGATGAGTACATGCATCATTCGTCTCTATCAGTTTTCTAATAAGTATCCAGGTCGGCTCATCATTGACTGGTTCTCCAGCTGCTTTAAAAAACAGTTGTTATACCTGGTACTCGTAGGCTTTTCTCTTACTCATATTGAGGCCTATCATAATCTTCCTGATGTTCAATTTCCTATTGGGCCCTCTCTCATGTCAACATTTTCCAGTTGTATACATTCTCTTCATTTAGTACATTCTAAGAGTAATGCCATCATTCCATTCCTTTATCACTTTCTTTTCAGATCTAATTTCTCATTTACATCATGCATGTACTTTGCCCCTATAAAATTTTTCATCCTTCCACATCCAAATCACTATCCTGAACATTTTTTTTTTTTTCCCCTGGGGAGTTACATTCTAATTCCATTCCTCTAAAACTCCTCTTTGCCCTTGTTCATGCCTTTTAGTCCCTCACCTCTTCTCCCTCTATAGCTCTTTCCACTCCTATGCCTATCCTTTATCAGAGCTTGAAAGCTGCCTTCCTTTCATTGATGTTACACCACTACTGCAATTTGTATTCCTTACACCACTACTTCTGCATTTTGTATTCCTTCTTTCAGTGGTTTCCATCTTTCAGATTTTGAGTCTATATTTTCTTATTCTTTTTTGTTATAATTTACTGTACTCCTTTTTTTCTCTTTTATTTTTCAGTATCCCCGCCATTACTTGTGTGAATACCTCTTTCTTCATCCAGATATACGTCTTCCCAGATGGTAGCACTCAAACCTGATGAGTTGAGGGGTTTCTCCACACAAGGGTCACTTCAGACCTTTACTCTGCATTTTACAAGCAATCTTACAATAAAGGTTCTTTGTCTTTTTCCTTCAACTCCAGCTGCATTTTTTTTCTCTCCCTCTCTCTGTCCAACTTCATCAAATGTTTCTTGCCTTTATGTCCATACCTCATCTAAAAAGGAATCCTTCATGCCACCCCTACGAGAGATCAGAAATTGCACAAAATTCTGATTGAACTCCTGTGTAATAATGAAAGCGACTGATAAGGAAAATAGCTATGCTTCCTTCCATAAGACTTCTTGTAGTGATGATTTTCCTTTTTTTTCAGTTATAATGATATATAGGAAATAGCCTGTAGTAAGATTTTTATCTTCATTTTATCTTCAGCAACTGATGATGTACACGTGTCCAATCTTGGAGAATGTTAATTCTCAGAACCTTCTTTTTAGATTGCTGTAGTCTTAGTACTCTCATCTGCACACAAATGGTTTCTAGATGTACACATATATTCCAAAACTAGTATTGAAATTTTTGGGGAACATGTATCCGTTGTGTTTGAAAAACCATTCTGTGACCTCGAACTGTGAATTATTGCACATTCTATAGTAGTACAGGTAAAGAAAAATGGCCTAGTTTCATCAAATGTACATAAATACATGTATTATATCTTTCATTGCTACAAATGAAACAAAGTCAAAACATATCAACAACAGAAATGAGAATGAGAATGGCTGTCTCAAAATGAAATGCATTACTTCAGATCTTAAGATAAAAAATCTAAATATAAGGGCTCTTTAGATTGCTTGTCAAACCAGCACTACATCTAGAAAACCTCTAGAAAATTCACTCAAAAACACGCACAACCCCACAGACAAATTTCCATATCACAGAGTAACATACTATATTACTTTAAATTGTATAAATTGTTCTGGAAAGGTATACACAGCAATTAACATACTGTATACATTACAAATTTTTCCTTGTAAAGAAAAGCGTATCCAGTCAAAATGCTCATTTGCACACAGAACTCAACTGGTCTCCCTGTGAACTGCATCATTACAAATGTATCTCTAATCTACATCTTTTTTATTACTTTCATAACTAAAAATTTTCAGCATCACTCAAATGGCAATCACTGCTCTGCAAGTGCAATGAAATTATTCTAACATGAATGTAACATTTCCAATTTAAGAAATATTTTTTTTATTAAGATAGGACTTCAAAAGTAATCTCACTATGCCCACATTTTACACAAATCCTAAAGTACTGTACTGTATTGCACTTTCATGTTAGATATAAGGAATACCTAGATCCATATGAACAACCCATAACATTCAACTACTGTATATACAAAATGTATTCACACATGCAAAATCTTAGAAAAATACTGCTGAACTCAGAATCTCCAAGTATGTGTCAATACCTGAATGTAATGAGCCAGTGAGCATAATATACAATGTGAAAGTTTCAATCTCTGTGTATCAAAATTCAAGAAAAAGGAGGTTACAAAAATAGCAAGCCACAAAGTACTTGTCCTGCACATTTCTCTTAGAACTTTTTGATAATGCAGTATACAGTATTTCTTTCATTTTAAAACATAATATGAATACAGTGCCAGAATGATTATGTACATTATATAACACTTTTTGATAAAATATTCAACACTTCATGAAATCAGAAATTTAAGCTCAAAATAATTATCATAACACTGATCTCTAAGTAAAATTATTCTATAAAATATTCATAAAGATTTTAAAAGAGGAAAAACCACAACCCACTTAGAGCCAATTTCAAATAAAGTATTACATTCATTTTCTTTGACAAAGCAGTTGTATCAAGCCTGCTGTAGGTGAAAAATCAGTGAAAAAATCTTTTTCTTTTGCACAACAGTAAATGTACGAAAATATAAGGAAAAAATAAAAAGCAATCTGACACATTAAATTAGCACCAGCTGCTCCCATGACTGGGAAAGCCCCAGACTTTGTCAAGTCTGGGCAACTCTGCGATGGAATAATTCCTTAATTAAAAAATGTTTGGAATATGGTTTCCAATTAATAGTTATGTAAACTAATAAAAATTCAACGGAGTAAAACAGCAAACTCAGTCGTACGCTACAGTGTCTGGCTTGGCTCTAATGTTGCGATGAGCCCTCCACTCAACCATACAGAAGGAGACAGTACCAATTGTGGCAAACACAACAAGAATTGCTAGATGCCAGTAGAGCTGCAATATGCTTGCATAGAAGAAACAGGCTGCTGCAGACAAGGACTGGGTGAATTTGAAGAGAGCAAAGGCTGGGCCAGAGTTGTCTGGGTAAACTGAGCCAAGAATGGAATAGATCTGTGTGTTGTAGCATGAATCGCCGAAGCCTAGCAGGAAACTGCAGAGAAGAGCAATCACTTCACTGAAAGAAAATAAAAATAATGAGTATAAAAGGAAATGATAAGATGGGCATTGTATTGCAAGCCAATTCCTCGGTTATTAATAACTGATAATTTTGCAATTGAAACTGAAAGCAATAAGCCTCTAGCTATTATTATGGACATCTTGAAAGACATCAGTTATGTGTAGGGTTAACACTTACAAAGACTCAGAGGATAAGACTAAAACATTATAACGAAAGCTGGCTAAAGAGCAAATAAAATTTTAAATAACAAATTGTCAACAATATGTCATTTAAAATTTAAACTGTCATTAATTATAGTCATCAAGGCCCTCTTCAAATTCCTGATATTTAGCATACAAAAAAATTACATTAAAGCGTTTGGTTACATCCATATTTAACCTCTTAATTTTTCTGTAAGTAAACACCAACATTTCTGATTCCAATGCAGACTTTCCACTGCAGCTCATGCCACAATAAAAAAAATTAGCAAATGCACTTTCTAAAGGCAATCCATAAACTCATCCAAACAAAGACACCCTGACAAATGGAAAACAAAAACTTACCTAGGCTGGCCACCAGGCAGGAATGCTGGATCAGATGTGGACTTCAGTGGAGTGTAAGTGGGCAGGTTTAAAAATATCAAGAAGAAGCAGATAATATGAACAATATATCCGAGAAGAACAATAGGATCCCGGCCAAATTTAACAGTCTTGCTCCCAAAAATTCCAAACACACCACCACCTGAAATAGTAAAACATGGTCATCCACACTGAATATTTTTTGTAACATGAAATTAAAAAACACATTAAAAGACCTTGTGCAAAGACCTGGCTGTAAAATCAGCAATAAAACTTTACACAACATGATTTTTGTGGTAGAGTATTATGGGTCCCTTGCAGCATCCCTTCAGCCCCAGCTACACTATTAGTTTATGCCCTTTACTTTTTATCCGTTTCCTTTGGTCTTTAACTTCTTAGCTGATCAATTTCTGTATGTTTACCTTGCTTCAAACTTTGCAACAAACATTGAAACAAGGTCTTTGAACTGGTCCTACAGGGGTTTCTTGAGTGTACTCGGTGGTATCATGAAGCTAATGCATATTAATAAAAGAATGATTAAAATATTACAGTATTAGAATGAAAGGATCTTCATATCCAAAATGCACAAACATTCATAAAAGCTTCAAAGTGAATGGTACAGCATATGTTAACATGCTGCTGATGAGACTTTGGTTTATCTGCACGAAGCAATTGAAAGGGCATAAAAATTTATTCTCTGACTGGTTCACCTTTGATTTAGTGGCAAGAAGAAGAGGAAAGAGGCAAAGACTGATATCTTGGTCTCCTGAGCCATCCTCTTTTCTTACACAATATGCCTTCTTTTTTATTTTCATTATGGTGGGTGTTGCTTTAATACAATAACTACTAGTATGCAAATAAGGCAACTAGTAAAATCAACAAAATCATCAACAATACTAAAAAATTATTACATCTTTAGTACACCTCAAAATAACTCTCAGAATGAAAAAGATAGTTGAGAAGACTAAAAGGATAATTTGGAACACTACGTAATGTCCTTAGAAATTATTAAAGCCAGACAGACTGAGCTAAGAAAAACCGTTTGAAAGAACATTTAACAAATTTAGGTAAATGAAACTTTACCTAAAAGATTTTGTCAATGTGAAAATACAGTTTTACAAAGATGATTAAGAGTCAGATGGCAGGACACAGTTAGAAATTATATCAGTTAGAAATTATATGGAAGTTCCATATGCAGACGAGATAATGGTGAAAGGAAGATGGAGAAGGCTTTGATATTTCCTTCACACAACCCCTGGGAGAATAGTATGTGACAGTGTCAGCTAGACACAAGAGGAGTTGGAAGACCCAGACCTACTTAGATAAGAACTATGAGAAGGGAGGCTGGAGATAAGTGGAGATTTGTGGAAGACAAAGCACAAGAAGGGATGAATACCAAAATTTCACTGACAACCTTCGCATAAGAGGTATACGAGAGGTGATGATAACTGGGTTTTTAAGTGCATTATCCATATACCTTAAGCCAGTAAGTCCTACAATGTCTACTATATACTGCACATAAACAATGCACTTGCTTCAATCTTTTAATAACTTTGATCACAATACAAGAAATTAACCATGCTTTAATTTTCTGTCTTTATCAATTTTAACAGATTATACCATACAGCTAAATGTGACAACATGGAAAAATAATGACCTAGCAGCATCAACACCAAACAAAGGGATAATGAGAGTCAAGCATATATCAAAAATAAAAAGATGAAGTAGGACCCAATGCTGAACTGCAGCTAATAAAGAGCTAATTGATAATACAGTACTTTAAGAAGAACTTTAAATGATGGACAAAGCCTTACCAAGGATTTCTCCGCAACCGATGAGCATGCCAGACAAACCAACCAGACGCTTGGGGTCGTACAGCCTCTCTGTGTTGCTCAAACAAGCACTGTACACTCCACTGAAGAATGACAATTCGATACCTGTTGAATATGAAACGGTATAAATACAATGTCTGACTGATTAACAAGGCAAATTGTAAATGTAAAAGAATCTACTAACTGAAAATCAAGATATGTAAAGAAGTTACCTCCTCACAAATTCAATAAAAAAATTGAAGTTGTCACTGGAAACACAAGTTTACACGTTCCCAAAATAAATATTTTCTACATATTCATGGTCTTCACTTTCTTCATCTGCTATGAACTCAATATTAGGCAACAAGCAGATACTGATGAAGATGGAATTCTTAAATCAGCTGAAAATTCACACTACATTTAAACCTTGCAGTCATGTAAAAACAAACACACAAAAATATATGCATCCCTTTTCAACACAAAATTCATAACTTTAATTAAGCTGAAAAATTTCTATTACAGATTGCCATTTAAAATAAGTCGACCTGATCGCCCTAAGGTATTTTTTTTAAATATTACTAACCACCTTGCAACATTTAATTTAATACTTATAAGAATCTGCCAAGTGTTCACTTACTTTACTACATTATTAATTTTGAAATTCAAGAATGAAAAAAATCCTTCATTTACATATCCCTAACCAGTCCTCCACCCTTGACCACACTCTACGGCTATTACTTGTCCAAGGGCATCCAATCACAGCTTTCTAACAAAGGTAGCGTCTTTTCTTTTCACCTTCAATTACTTGTACCTATTATTTTACTACCAACGTCTTCTCTTAATCCTGTCTTATGTCTTATTAAGTATTAAATGTCGTACTCCTTCCAAGGCCATAATATTAATGCACTTGTCATACTCTAACAGTAACTGAGTTTTCCCGAGTGATTTTGTATTTATACGGCCTGTACACACACACATTAACCCAGGAACAAGTTGAATAATAAGTTCCTGAAAGCTTAAAACTCACACACACACACACAATAGTATTCCACAATTCCACGTCCTAAACTTCCTACGTCAGCAATAACAAAAGAAGAGAGTTTTGTTGAAGGTTGATTAAGGTGGCTGCAACAGCAACATACCAGTATAGAAGAAAGTGAGGGAGAGAAGCAGCATATCCCTTGTTCTGAACAGAGCGAAAGACTTCTTGAGGGCATTGTAAGGTCCTCCCAGGTCATCTGTGCGCCCACTGCCCGTGCTCCCAGGCTGGGGCAGGAGGAGCATGATGCCAATACCTATAACAGCTACGATTGTTAAAACGATGAACACGACGGTTCGCGTGTGGAGGTCGATGTGCTCTTTGCCCATGAACTGGTAGAAGACGAAGATGTTACCGAACAACATGCTAGAAGGAAAAACATCACAGGTGATAGCGTACATCTTTGTTGATGATTTGCGAGTTATGGTGTTCATGCATGATTGCATTTTCTAGTACCTTCTCTGCATACTATCGCCAGCATTTTGCTGATGTGACAGTATGCTTTTCTATACTGTAAAATCAAAATCCCTTTCTGTTGAAACGATAACACGAGCACCAGCACTGGCTAATTTGTGCAAAGTTTGGCGATAATTAAAAAAAAAACATGTTTTTTGTTACAAAGTCTATAAAAGTACTCGCAGAACAAGATTTATTAATTCTTTATTCTCTTTTGCCAAAATAATCAGAGCTGTCATTATTTCGGTCCTTGAGTTTTATTCTGTATTTCAATTATTTGTTTCTCTTATTCACTCATAATACCAAATTTCTGCTACAAATTCATTTTGTAGTAAAAAAGGACATAGTACATGACACAAAGGAAAATATTTCAACAGCACAACTCTAGAACAAAAAAAAAAAGCATTTGATTTTTACAAGAGCAATTTCCTTCAGCTTCATTCATTCCAACAATGAATATTAAAATGACACATACATTCTAATACTAAGAGATACAATTTTCTTAAATTTTGATACTGTATGTTTTAGATTCTAATATCATCAGCTTTAGATTATTGTTTTGTATCAAAAAGACAAAATTAATATTGTTTTACTTTTCTTTCTTAAAGTCTGTTAAATTAAACACAGAAAAATAAATTATATTGTATGGATGAAAACCAATTAATACACTATATATAAAAACTCTTGGGGGTGGAGGGCCTCACCTGCTTTGCAACATAGCCCAGAATATTCCTGAGTTTCTGGAGATGGTTGTCTGATCTGACATCAGCGTCAGGTAATTTCCCTGGCCCGTCCAAATCAGAGCGGCTCCAGCACCAATCAGCACAGACGTTAGATACAGAATCCAAGTTTTGGGGTAAAGGAACCCTGCTATAAATATCCTGCAAAAAGATGGGAAGCAGACATTGAAAGTGAGCTACTAAAGTAAAGTGAATTTTCAATAACATGCATGGATACACACACACATACATACATTATATATATATATATATATATATATATATATATATATATATATATATATATATATATATATATATATACATATTCTACATTACAGTATAAATATAAACGTGAAAATATGTTTTAAATTATATACACAAGTAAGCTGATGTTTTCACAGATATACACACAAGTAATCTGAATTTTCAGATACATACACACATATATATATATATATATATATAATATATATATATATATATATATATATATATATATATATATATATATGTATGTATATATATAATAAAATTACATATATGTCAAATTTATCATTAAAATCATTAAATCATACAAAATATCGGAAAGCTGGCAAAATTTTAAAAAATTTTAAGGGCAGGGGAAGATTTGAAAAGCAAGAAAAAGAAGGAAAAAATACATACGCTACAGTACTTTAAACAGTCTAAAATAAATTATATTACTTCAAGTTATACAATGACAAATAAAAAGCAGTGAAGTCCACTAATACGATAAGAATATATTGGGACCTGGCATTAGGATGAAGTATTTATTTAAGACTTTCCACGAGTCGTAATTAATGTCATAAGAATAACTGCCTGATGGATCATAAAAGTCAACTTTTACATTAAGCCTGAATAGACCCATCGACTGGGCTTTAGTACTAAATACCAAACACATCTTTTTGCCTAGTGTAACCAGAGCCAATGTGTATGTTTTGGAAAGCTGGGTTAATGCATTAATAATAATGCAAAAGTGAGAGTAAACACGTGAGCCAGTTCATCCAAAATTTTCTGAAGGAATTATGCAGGAATACAATCTGGGCCGTAGACTTTACAAACAGAGAATGCAGAGAACGGAACAGGAATGACTAGAATGGCGAACTATACAATTATCGGGATCATTAGAATAGACAAAAAACAAGAACTACTCCCCAAAAAACTATAGCTACAGAGGGACATTTTCAAAAATAGTTTCCGATATGGGACAAGACCTAGATAATGTTGTATATATTTTGTGAATAAGGAAATGAATTGAACACATTTAAATGATGACGTAAGTCCCAACTCCTTCAGCCTGATGACTGAGCTAGAGCGGTTAAACCCACGGCAAGAAAGAAATCAAGTTTTACCAAGGTAGGAGAACATTCTACTTCCGTAACAGAGAGGCTCTAACGTCACCAACTAAATGTACCATGAGCAGCTACAAGTACTGAGACGTCTCCACTTCCTATTTATATAGTTTTTTTTTTTTTAACTCGTTATAGACTTACGCATAGGTGATCCCTCCAAAGATCATGGTGAATTTCGGGCCCAGGAAACTGAGGCACGACGGAGCCAGCCAGTTGAAGGTGGCGAAGACTGCGTAGATGACGGCGAGGGAAATGTATCCCGACCCTTGGAAACTCGAATCGTCATGCTTGATGCTGTTGATCACCACTTGCTGCGAAAGAAAACAGAGAATGCAGAGAAAGTGTAAAAATGGTTCCGGCAAAACAAATGAACTTGCGCAGAAATGGAATGATGGTTTTGGAAAACGCAAAATGTGGACATAAGTAACTAGGGTTTAAGAAGGTGCAGAGAAAATGTAATATCGGTTTGGAAAAAAAGCCAATAAAATGGTATAATGATAAGTAAAAAGCTAAATAAAATGCAACAATGACGGCCTTTCCTTTTTAAATGCACCCGCTAAATACAGACTTGCTACTTGTTGCCGTATTAACCTAGCCTAAGGCAATGTCGAGAGCAGCCCGTAAAACTAAATAGTATCTGTTAATCGTCGCCATGAAACTAGAAAAAAAAAAAAAAAACTACAGCACAGTAAAAGGCGGTTAAAGACGCAGTACCGAAAGACTCCAGGAGGAGGGCCGATAACAAAAAACGTGAGAGAGGAAGAGTTATCAGCCACTCCATTCCTTAATTATTGCCGGTTATCATCTTTTTTATCAAAACTTTACGAGCGTAAGGGGCAATAGTATCTATACAGTGGACAGAAGTAAATGTCTCAATGACAAAAGGTTTTTATGTCAATAAATAATTCGTCAACTTCCTTTCTCCTTATTTCTTCAGCTAGTTTGTGTTATGTCACTCTGCAAAATTGACCGTGAGACTGTGGAATCTTATCTTTACAAACAATGCTTTAAGTAAAATTGTACATTTTGTCATTCACAATTTTATTACTACACAGCAATTAACGGGAATTTCTGGTAATAAAATCAGTGTAAATATCAGCCTAAATGTTATACATTTACATGATGTAAATAACGGCCTAAATTTTATTATTTTTTAAATTTTATAAATCTCAAAATGAAACATGGAATCACAATACTTGTGAAAAAAAACTTGTATAAGTGAAACGAAGAGTGACAACATACTTTGGAAAAAAAGAAAAACTAAAAATTAGAAGGGAGTCACACTTCTTTCTATTCCAAGTTTTTTCTGTGGGTGAAAAAAAAAAAAAAACAACTCAATAATGAAGGGGGAAAATGATGAGGGAAAATGATGACACTAACATTCCATTCACCAACAGAAGACGTCCCTGGAATACCCTAATTTGGACACTGACGAATATAGCACAACCAAATGAGCGGCGGGATGCGCAAGACTGAATCTAGTTCATGTAGGTATAGGGATCTTGTCCAAGACGATATACTATCACTCATATAAGTGGATTTGCAATGCTGAGGAAAGTCTTTGGTAATGAAACAACTACAGTATTTGTTATAGTTTCTCCATGCTTACTTCTTAATCTTACTTATTTTTTTTATTTTCTTCTTGCTTTTATGGACCAGCGCTCCATTCCGCAAGTTTGTTTTGTAAGGTAATAGTCTTATAAGCCTATACCAAATAAATACTTCTTCATTTTGAATAGTAATGATAATGGTAATGAAACAACAAAGCAGAAAATTATATTTAGTGACGAAATGGTATACAAACTAAACATATATCACATGAACAAGTTTTCCTCAATATATAAACCTATATATATATATATATATATATATATATATATATATATATATATATATATATATATATATATATATATATATATATATATATGTGTGTGTGTATATATGTATATATATATATATATATATATATATATATATATATATATATATATATATATATATATATATATGTGTGTGTGTGTGTGTATATATGTGTGTGTGTGTGTGTGTGTGTGTGTATCCCTCAACCTTCACGATGCAAAAGAAAAATAAGCAAATAAAGTCACTGTCAAAAAACTTATTTTTGTAAAAAAGCATTAGGCAAACTCTTAGTAGTATCATTTTCAATTTCCTTTTGTAAGTTCTATACTGAAAATTAAATCATGACTTAAAAGTACGAATATAAAAAATTATCCAATTATTTCTTGTTCAGAACTTATTACGATTAACAGTGAGACTGACTTTTCCAAAGTGAAATATTACAAAAGGGGGGGGTTATTAGTTTGAAATACACTTAACAACACTGAAAAGCCAGAAGAACGGGCAACTTGAAACACTCAATTAGAGTGGGGGAGGGGGTCGCCCCATGGGTTTGACGAAAAAAGGAGGGTGGTTGAAGGGTGGGGCTCAGGCCACCACCCCTCCCCCTCTTCAAGGACGAGAAATGCTAAAATTCAAGGAAATCAGGAAAGGAAGCAAAAAGATGCATAAAAGAATGTTCACTTACAGAAGTGACTTTTACCACAATAAGTAAACCGGTTAACGCGTAAAAGAATCAAGAATAATAATTACTTTTACCTAATCATACCAAAACCAACATCAAGATAAAAAGTACGTAATAATATCAGTGTTGAAATGCATGGTCATCCCATCAATGCAATCATTTATCACAAACAACAAAATACTAATATTACCACAATCAGTGACCACATATCAATGTTATCTCTGAGGGTGAAAAAAGTTATCGAGGATAGAAATGATTTACAACAAAACTTTCGGTTATTTCTGATAAAGAAATAACTGGGAGTTTCGGGATTTAAATGATAAGGTCTTCAAAATATAATTATAATGATTTACATGATAAGGTCTTCAAAATATAATTATATGTGCGTAAGAATAAGTCTGCGTATTGACACAAGACTAAGAGGATTGCCTTTACTTGCAGTAACTGTCAATACTTATTTTTTTTTTTATTCTCTCATGAACGAACGAACTTCCAGTGAACAATATCAATAGTGGACACTACTCACGTCCCGAGTCTAGTAAATTGTAGCATTAGGAGTGGAGAAACATATTCACAGTTATGTATGGGTACATGTATTTAAAAAATAGATCTCTACAGATTCCCGACAGCTCTCTGTAGAGATTTACTTTTAAATAAATGTACCATACTTAACTTTGGATTTTTTTTTGTCCATTTCATTATACCAATGAAAACTACTAATGTGAAAATTCTGACAGTAGTAGAATAGATTATTAACAGATAACTAACAATATTAGTAGCGATGGAAAATGACTAAATTCCTACGAATCACATTTTTAAACGGTGTAACTAAGAGACTCATTTTTCTCTAAACAATAAACAAAAATACCAATTTTCGGATCTTTCTAGATAGTGACCCCCAAGGGTTTTCGGGGGTCGTTATCTATGACTAATATTTCTTGGGGGTCATTATCTTTATGATATTTACAGTCTTTTGTTTATATTTTTACAGTAATCCCCAACGGGCTTGTACTAAACACGCCGCAAAGGTGGATACACACCGGGTTAAAACGCTGGGGGTCACCATTTATAGGAAATATCCCAATATTCTTAAAGCGTTGGGTGACGATGCCAGTTAAGACAAGGAGTGATTGAAGAGGTATCCTGCAATGCATGACTGATGGGGTCTGGTAACGTCAAGACAAATCCTCATTATCAAGACGACTGACAACATAAGCGGGTTGATTTTCTGGTGGTTACGTCATCAGCCGAGTCGTTAAGATTACGACGGATCTCTGATGTTATGGCACATAATTTGTTCGTTTTAAACAAGACGGATAGTTAATAATTAAGAAGAATGGAAAATACTCTCTCTCTCTCTCACATACAAATATACATAAACACACCCATTCAATTTCTCTCTCTCACCCAGGCACATCCAGTCCCCCCCCCCTCTCTCTCACATACACATACACATACACATATACATAAACACACCCATTCAATTTCTCTCTCTCACTCGGGCACATGCAATTCCCCCACCTTTTCTCTCTCTCTCTCTCTCTCTCTCTCTCTCTCTCTCTCTCTCTCTCTCTCTCTCTCACACACACACACACACACACACACACACACACACACACACACACACACACACACACACACACACACACATACAATCAGTCTCTCTTTACTACGGACAAAACTGAAAAAATTCACTACAGTAAAGACTTGTCATTAACATTCATTTTGAGCAAAGCGTTTGTTGAAAGCAAATGGACATTTTGTGATCAATAACGAATCGTTTATCTAATTAACTTACCTGTCAATAAATCTTCGAAGACTAACTGGATCGTTTTCAAGGCCATACAAAAATCACAGAAAAAATGAACACTTACCACGTGAAGCATCGCTTTAAGTACCTTTGCAAGCGAACTCCGTGAATAATACAAATAAGCATTTTGTTATCATTAGACTGTGTCAGTTAAGGAGCCAATGGGTGAAAAGGACACAGAGACGGTCAAAAAATGACAAAACTCTACTGTTTTAATAACTTCAAACCCGTCAGACTACTTGACAGAAATGATGCAAATTAGCACGGCTTGTTATTTTGGTTATTTTACCAGCAGATGCTATCAAACCAATTATAGATGAAAATGTTAAAAAATAAACACAGGTTTAGTAATTATAATAAAAAAACCAACACATTAATATAAACAGGTAATTATTGTTTGACTTAATATGTAGGATATACATACATTACATGTATCAGAATTAACACATACTGTTTGCATAAAAATTTATATAAATGTAGTTTCTTTTAGAGAGGGTAGCTAATGAAACTGTTATATATATATATATATATATATATATATATATATATATATATATATATATATATATATATATATATATATATATATAACTCACATCAGGATCAACCCAAGTCTCTCAAATGAAAGGACAGGGCGCTACAGACTGACCCTTTAATTTGGGAGACTGAGGTTTGATCCCGATGCGAGTCAGAAATTTATTTCTGTGAAACACGTGCTCTTGTTATATATATATATATATATATATATATATATATATATATATATATATATATATATATATATATATATATATATATAAAAATATATATATATATATATATATATATAAATATATATATATATATACATATATATATATATATATATATATATATATATATATATATATATATATATATATATATATATATATTTCTAAAGTCATGATGTGTCACGCCTTTGGAAAAGGAGTACCGAGAAGCCCTTGGTAAAGGGGGAGCTAGAGAACTCCCTTGTAAGGGAGCTAATCCTTACCTGCATATTTCCTTGCGTCTGAAAGGATGTGAAGATGAACATGAAAGCTAGACCAAGAATGATCACGTTGATGGTGGTCCGGTCAAGGTGTGGGATCTTCATCTTGAAGACTTTCATTAAAATGCCAACGAGCAACTCAAAATGGAAAACAATATTCTCTTTCCCGGTTCAAGTTCCGAACTTGTTAGTGAGTGACAGTGTTCCTTCAACTGACTTCGTGAGTTTCAGCAAAGTCCGTTAACTTGAAAGTTCAGTTCACTTTACGAAATGAAAAAAAATCTTGCTCTAAATACCTGGAGAATTGAGAGGATTATTCATCACCGTGAATTATATAGAGAGTTCTCACCAAAACCAGCGGTGCCGGTTTGGACGATAAAACCACCAGTTGCTGACACTAGCCCTAACCACAGATTGATACCACTTCATTGTATTGTCAGCCGATAAGCGACAGAGCTCCTTATCAATCGATAATAAAAAAGAAAAAAGGAAAAAGTTCATCCATCACGTTTCACAATTAATCACTCCTCCGTGATTTGTACCGATAGAAATGATCACAACATTCAAGGTAAATTACCCTAAGAGAAAATATGCTATAGTACAAGCAACCAAGCGCTGTGCATATATTCATCATTGTGATGATTTTGTTAACGTAAACTACTGCTCTACACCGTGGGTGACACAACACAACCTTTATTTTTATATTCATATTCATAAATCGTAATTAATCTTTGTATTATCCCAAATCTATGGAAATGCCTCTTCAGCAAATTTTTGGCAAAAGTACTTGGGCCCGAATGTAGCTGTTCCTAAAGTCACGTGGCAATACAAAACTACTCAATACAGAGAGAGAGAGAGAGAGAGAGAGAGAGAGAGAGAGAGAGAGAGACTTAAGCAATCACTTTTGATAAAGGCAACATAGGCCTAATCAGGTCACTGGAAAGAGAATTAAGTAACATTTAGTCCTAATCAGAAATGGTTGCTTCAGTGTCGAAATAAAGTTACAACAAAATTTGTATACCCGTGGCATAAATGATATCAATACTGACTCGGTTAACACTCCGGGCAAATTAAAACACTCCCGAAATGATTAGATTATCAGGGAAGAGTGCGTTCCACAAACCACAGATGTGACTAATACTGCCATGTTTATATTGACTGAAACAGTATATGGTAAGGTTTCACGATTGCCATATGATGCACAAATACAGTTACCATGGAGAAAATATTTAATTTCCAAAAACTATAATAATTGATTGATTGTCCCCTGTCATTTCGTTTTAATTGTGTCAAGAGTCTAAATTGTGTTATCCTTTCCTTCTCATGAACTATATTTGTTTAAAGAATGGGCTGCAGGCACCAAGCCACTTCCATTTCCAAAACAAAACAAAACAGGAACAGAAATTACATGTACTATGCACAAACAGCAACAAATAATGATTTTATCCAAACGAAATACTGAAGAAAGGTTTAGACAGCTCCCAAATATCACAAAATTTCCGTTGGTTCTTCGGAAAATAGAATAACATGAATATATTCAAATGATGAATTCATTTACGAAGTCATATTAAGGGTAATCCGCAAAGTGACTGACAACTACATAAGTCAGCTATTATCGTTACCAGCAAAATATGAAGAAATTTTGGTAAAAAACTGAATAAATGGGAACATTAAGTGAATATTCTACTCCATATCTGATGTAGGCTACCTCCAACAAACATAGTCCTCAGACCTGGTTTTAAGAAACGGGTTTTCAGGAGAGAACGGCCTTGATTAAGACCTGTTGGGAAGCAAAGCTAGAAAAAAGATGCCATAGTGGCTGGGAACGGCTTCCTGGCCACCCTTCCCCACCCCCCATCCGCTATTCCCTTTAATCCCTCTCCCCCTTCCCCCGAAAAAAAAAAAAACAGAACAGGTATCATAATCAGCTAACGGTGTCGACAGTGAACAACTCACCAGCAACCCGTCTGCAGATAAGAAGCACCTTCGGGTCAAAAAGATACGGGAGAGATGATGATGACAGCCGAAGAGATGCCAGATAAGAGTATCCCATACATATGGAATGGAGTATAAAATCTGGACCAAAGGCCAAGCGCTTCGGACCTATGATGTCAATCAGCGATAAAAGGGAAATTGAGAGTAAAAAGGTCTGAAAAGTGTAACAGTAAGAAAATCTCGCACTTGCCCTATGAAATAACTGTTAAGAGAGGGTGGAAAGTAAGATGGAAGGCAGAGAATATGAACGAAGTTACAGTAAAAGGAATGTAAGAGGTTGCAGCAAGGGGCCCAAGGGACGCTGCAAAGAACCTTGCAGGCGCCGCGGTCAGGTGTACCGACTCACTGAAGATAGTGCAAGAGAAGCGAACCTTTGAAGAGGGTCAATTGCTGCTGGTGATAAAATACAAATGAAAAATAACGAGGGGCATCGACAGGCAATGGTTAGTGGGTTCAAAGATTACAAATATGGGTCAAGCAATGTGAGATGCCCACTGATAATGGGACGATTTGGAGCGATTGTCAGTAACTACAAAAACTACGAAGTTCCTGATGACTATAAGTGACGGTGTTATTCTCAAAGGCATAAATAAGTAAAAAATAAATAAAAATCTTATCAAAAGGAATTTTCTGTAAAAAAAATATGAAACACAAATTCAGTGAAAATTACCAGCAATGGCGTTTTCTACAATAGAAAATGAAAATGTCTCCAAAACACTTTACCTAGAAAATAAATGCGACATACATACACTATATATACATACATACATATATATATATATATATATATATATATATATATATATATATATATATATATATATATATATATATATATATATATATATATACACACACTATATTTGATTGAATTTTACCACATCACCGTGATTCATATACAAGCATTAAGCTACAAATGTCGTTTGATATCCAATTCGCTCTGCCTCGGTAATATATTTTCATACATGTCACCTGAAGGGGAATTTTTTTTTTTTAGTTGGTAATAAGTTCGTCGTCCCGTGGGCTCGAACCACGGAAGACAAGAACTCAGGACTACAGTGACGCGCATCAAGTGCAATGTGTGGTTATTCATTAATTCTGGAATTTTTACATTTTTGTGTATTAAAATAAGTCATTTTGTAAGACTACAATGCATTCTGCTACAGTATGTATCGTAAAATTCATTCATAAAACTGACATGTATATAGTCACACTATCACAGCTGCACTTTCCTTTTAAACTTGTGATGTACTTTTATTTCGTAACCAAGGACAAAATTACATAACGAAAGCTAACCATCTTATGTGATATCGAAATTAACGTTATCTACCAATGAGGACAGATAATGGAATGGAATATAGAATTTAGGCCAGGAACCAAGTACTAGGACCTATGAGATCATTCAGCGCTGAAAGGGAAATTGAGAATAAAAAGGTTTTAAAGGTGTAACAGAAGGAAAACCTCACAGCTGCACTATGAAACGATTATTAGGAGAGGGTGGAAAGTAAGATGGAAGAGAAACATGAACGGAGGTACAGTAAAGGGAATGGAAGGGGCTGCAGCTAGGGGCCAAAGGGAGGCTGCAAAGAACCTTAAGTAATACCTACAGAGCACCGCGTGAGGCGCTCTAACAGCACTAACCTCTCGGGAGGACAGATAACCAAAAGTTTATCTCACTCTTTTAACATTCATGTAAATAGCTATACAGTACTTCCAATAAACGATGAATCAACCAATTTACATTAAAAAAAATTCAGCCACTGAAAATATTTAAACAAAGAAACCGAAATTCAAAGTGCCAAGTGTCGTAATGACATGATAAGCTTAAGAGCCTTGAAATAAAAAAAAAGTAAAATACGAGCCAAAGTTTCTTCGGCGCAATCGAGTTTTCTGTACATCGTATAATCAAGGCCAACGAAAATAGATCTATCTTTCGGTGGTCTCGGTATAATGCTGTATGAGCCGCAGCCCATGAATCTTTAACCACAGCTCGGAGGTGGCCTGGCCTATATCGTTGCCAGACGCACGATTATGGTTAACTTTAACCTGAAAAACAATAAAAACTACTGAGGCTACAGGGCTGTAATTTGGTATGTTTGATGATTGGAGGGTGGATGATCAACATACCAATTTGCAGCCCTCTAGCCTAAGTAGTTTTTAAGATCTGAGGGCGGACAGAAAAAGTGCGGACAGAAAAAAGTACGGACAGAAAAAATGTGGAAGGACAGACAACGCCGGCACAATAGTTTTCTTTTCAGAAAACTAAAAACTCAGTTGCCTAATTTACTTTATATTTCACTAGCAACTGTGTTCTTTCTAGATACTGAAAGTCTTGGTCTTTTTAAGTATTTGTTTGCTTCAAAATCTTGTGATTGCACAAGAAAATAAAAATCTCACACAACTGCGTTTTTCTGGATCTTTTAAATCCATTGGTCTTTTTTAAGTATGCGTTTGCCTTCACGATTTTGTAACTAGTTTTGCAAAACTTTTTTGCAGTAAAAAAAGCTTCCTAGGGGGCGCGTAATGCTCTTACATACTTAAGTGATTTAAATACTTTAAACAATCAAAACTGCGACTTAAGTATTACAGGAGCGGTCACATATTCTCTGCATCCGCTGATATGCAAAAACATCCGGGAGGCATGAGAGAGAGAGAGAGAGAGAGAGAGAGAGAGAGAGAGAGAGAGAGAGAGAGAGAGAGAAACGAAGAAGTTGTACTGTACAAGCCTCATTAATAAGATCGGCGAGATGACATCTGTCATCACTCATAAATAATCAAATAAGTAAATAAATAAACGCTGTTACTGTCTGATAATTAACCAACCGTTTTGTCTACGATTTCTACAGCACGTAACCTGCACACTCCTTCAGGTTTAATATTTACCGAAAAACTTCCTTTTAGTGAACGTCTGATCAAGAAACTGCAAACGAATGTGCTTGTTCAAGGAATGTGACTGACTCATGTATGAGAGAGAGAGAGAGAGAGAGAGAGAGAGAGAGAGAGAGAGAGAGAGAGAGGTCATGACGTTCATTCTACTTGACACTTAGATAATCTTTTCCAGTTTAAGAGATTAGTAGTTTCTCTCTCTCTCTCTCTCTCTCTCTCTCTCTCTCTCTCTCTCTCTCTCTCAAATTTAGGCGGGGGTCAATGGCCTGTATCGTGCCATGGTTATTTAAGTTTCACAAGGCAAATATTAACCAGAACATGTGGCAATGTGCACTCGCTATAACTGTAATAATATTAATATAAGAGAAAGATTTCACAAACGTTACTTCAGAACAAAAGATATCAAACATTAGATATCAGATATGGCTGCATTCCATATCTAGAGTAGGGTACTTTATCTGACAATATGGGATATAGTCTACAATCGACATACATGATTAATGAGAGTTTTAAGTAAATTAAAAGATATTCTTTGGAAGCTTGAATTAAAAAGTCGATGGCCCCTGTGGGCTTGTTCCATATGAAAAGGGTTCATCTTAGGAATAAAAATAATAATAATGAAAAATGAAAAACAACCCATGATAGTTACCCTGCAGCTTACAGCAACAATAACAACAGCCTATAACCAGAGCGTAAACAACCGCTGGTGTTTGTGACCGGAATAAATTAAGTATTCTTCCGCAGTCCTACATGCCACACGTGCAAGTGGCGTCCTCCTCACGTGGTGTGACGCCAGCTAAAGATATCATTCAATTAATAAGTAAATCTATCACGTGCAACTAACTTCATCCTCACGCAGTGGTGACCCCAGTTAAAGACATCAATCAATCAGTAACTGAATCTTCATGCAAAGACGTTAGGCTTTCTGAATGAATGGGTACCCATATAATATAGACTCCCTTATTGTTAAAAGCTCTCATTGAAAAAAGAACAAGAAATACACTAAGTACAGAGAGAGAGAGAGAGAGAGAGAGAGAGAGAGAGAGAGAGAGAGAGAGAGAAATACGATACGGGCTTTGTTGTTCTGTGTCGAGACGCTGAATAATCTAGGCGAGTGGTTAACATTCCTGCAACCGAACTGACAAAGGAATATGTGAATATCTCAGTAAGCAAATAATTATATTCAACAACTATCAGTGATTGATCTCGCTCAAACACAGGAACTTTTGAACCAGATTCTTATCAAGTTTCGATCAAACTGCCTGGTAAATTATCTCTAGAATTTCCTAAAAATTACTCTCCTAATGTTCTCTGTAGTTTCCTTTAATTACTCACATCTATTTATGGAAATCTCCTTAGCAAGTTTGGGAGAGGGAGTTATACAGAAGTTTGGACAGTTCGTTATACATAATAATAATAATAATAATAATAATAATAATAATAATAATAATAATAATAATAAATGAACGGCAAATGTTAGGGGAAAAATATAATACACCCTTTACACGTTACTGTCTATGCTATCGGTGCACCTTGCATAAACAAAACATTACTTCATTCAACAGTCACATAATTTAAAGACCTTGCTTTTTCTTTTTTTTTTATCTGAAGAAATGAAATCACAGATTCGTAATCGCACTGTTCGAGTGATAAGGATCGAGTGTCCCTGGCTTTCAAGTGCTTGTAAACAGATGTTCAATCACAGAAAAGACCCAACCGAAGTAAATCAATGTCGAGCTGACGATAAGCTTTAGATCTAAGGGATGAGTATATTGGGACAGCTTAATCTTTCAACTGTTTAAATGTGAGATATGATGATGATTTTTTCGGGGGTTATGTAAAACTGACACGTACCTAATCTAAAAAGCAATCGGAACCAAAAATAAGTTTTAATGTAGTTTTGTTTCTGTTATGAATTTGGTGAAAATGTGTCGACTTCCTATTCATAAAAACAAGCTGAATTATCATTCACTAAATTAGACCACAGCTAAACATCAAAAGTTCGAACCATTCACTAAACAAGATCACAGTTAAACATCAGAAGTTGAATAATTTGCTAAATTGCACAACAGCTAAACATCAAAAGTTGGACCCATTCACTAAATTATAAGGCAGCTAAGCATAAAAAATTGGACTCGGAAAAAAAAAAATTAAATTTTCACTAATACAATATAAACAGGATCATATAGCAACAATGCACCTCAGATAACAATTTGCGTTCAATCCATGACTGA
>NC_089756.1:10071225-10078725 GCF_040412425.1 Macrobrachium rosenbergii | reverse complement strand
AAATATTTTGGTCCCAAGATGGCCCAGTCCAGTTATATCAAAACACTTGCTAAAAGCTAATGCTAAGTCAAATTCTTGGGAGTTACAGACTCTTGTCTCGTTCGATGATTTTTAAAATATTTCTACATCAGAAAAAAACTAAATTATTCGACCAACATTCGGCAATGCTGTCGAATATGTTGTGCAAAGCCTTTTGCCAAATGTTACACACTCACTTCTGCGGCCCGAGTGCGTGTTACGTCACACGCCTACACTACCCTTGGATGGAGAAGGTACAGGAATGAGAGAGAGAGAGAGAGAGAGAGAGAGAGAGAGAGAGAGAGAGAGAGAGAGAGAGAGAGAGAGAGCATTTAAATCACATTTCCATTATGCATATTATAAATATAAAAGACAAATATGAATCAATACACTGAATCTTCATGCACTGCAATGAACCATGGGGATTCATTTCAGTTCGTTTTGATGTAAAAATCATTATTTCGAGAAAATAAAAAACAATATCATCTACAATTTCTCGGCGTAAAATTAAAATATCCTACTTTTGTTTAAATAACGGCCACCATACGCTGCGCAAGAAAAAATGCAATCTATAAAACAATAAAAAAAATATATATAATACACCATAAAAAAAACCCACCGTGAACAGGAAAGGAGCAAAAAAATCTTTGAAAACCAAAGCGAGACCAACAAACCACTTCCATTGGAGACATCAATATTTATGAAAAACCCCCAAACACCTGTTCGGTCGAGCATATTTGTCAAATCATTCTGACGCCAGTTGCCTCAGGAACGAAAAGGTGACGAGAAAGAAAAACACGAACATCTGCATAATTTGAAAATAGTCCGTGATCACTGGGGAGTGTTATTCACTGAACGGAGGTCCAATTCGATACCCGTGACACTGACCGTGAAAGAGAATTTCAAAGTAATTTGCGTAGTTGCGTGTTTTTGCATGAATGTCTGATTTATTATCTTGTCAACGTTATGTACCATGGCTAATGAGCGCGTGTAAATTATTCAAAACAAAGTTATAATGTTTTTAAAATCATACACGCCAACATGGAAAGCTTAGATACAACGATTAGACTGCAAGAGGGGGAAAAACTAACACTTGAACTTTACACATTTTCAAAACATCCAAAACTGCTTTGGAAACATTCGCACATATTTCTTTACTGCATGCATAAATAAATACATACATACCGATATTACCCATCATATTCAGTGTGCATGATCTACACGCATAAACTAGTACTAAAAGGCATCTGATTCCTGCAATTAAAAGACAGTCTTCGTAATACGAGAAAATTTATCAGCCTAAGGTTATCATTAATAATTTCGGTCTTCATAGCTCTAGCGCGTCACTTCTAAAATTCGTAAGCCTAAAAACAATGACAAACTTCCTAAGCACGTATTATTTAATGCAGGAGCTATTTTCTTATGTTTTGGAGATAAGGGTGTCTGTTAGATCAAGATTTATATATATATATATATATATATATATATATATATATATATATATATATATATATATATATATATATATATATATATATATACATATATATATAAGCAATCAATATATATATATATATATATATATATATATATATATATATATATAACAATCAAACATTATATATATATAGTCTATAATTCTCAAACATCATATATTCTCTCTCTCTCTCTCTCTCTCTCTCTCTCTCTCTCTCTCTCTCTCTCTCTCTCTCTCTCTCTCTCTCTTATACTACTGCTGCCCAAACCACATGCCAAAGACATGTCCAATCACTGTATGACCCTGAAACTCACTACATGAAACGGCTCTTTTCTTCTTTTTTTATCTTTTTATCTTTTTTTCTCTTTTACCTTTACTACAGCTTCCTTAAGTCTATTTCCGTAAGAAAAAAGCGAACTGAATGTTCTACAATTAAGGAACCTGACGGGTTCTAACAGTTTACTCGAACACCGTTACCAGAAACGGAAATAAGATATGAAACCTTTTCTTTTTTGGGCATTTTTTTTTTTTATGCAAAGGTCCTGTTAGGATGACGGGCAACCAAGTGCCGTTAAAGAAAATAAAATTTTAAAAATGACATAAATAAGAAAACGAATTAAAGGAAAGTGAAAACGAATGACAGGAAAGTGATGGTCAATTCTAAAGGAATCTTTCTAAAGAAAGGCGATTACGGCAAAAGATGAGGTTTCAACCCAAACGTACCCAATGCAAGGGAGGTAACAGAGGAAAGAGGTTGGAATCAACCCCAAAGAAACTTCTTGAAGGTAGGGAGACTATAGGGAAAATAAAAAGGGGAGCTCAACCCCAACAGAAACCTCTTGAAAGAGGGAAGACTAGAAAGAAAATAAAAACGAAAACTAAAAATAAACCTCTTAAAAGAAGGAAGACTATAGGAAAAATAAAAATGGGGCTCAAACCCACAAGGAACCTCTTGAAAGAAGGAAGACTAGAGAAAATAAAAATGGGAGCTCCGCCCCAAAATAAACTTTCTTCAAAGAAGGGAAATTATGCGATAGAAACAAGTGAAGCTCATATTAAAAATAAATAAATAAAATAAAACAAACTAGAGATAATGCAATATACAATAAGGATTACGCAAATACAAAGAGTAGCGGAAAGGAAGCCAAAATTATGTTTAAAGCACAATTTTGAAATTCTTTAGAAAAGTAAACGAAACCCCGTCAATAACAACACAAAAAAGGCGGTGCTTAGTTCCAAGCTGATGGTAATAAAGGAATATTAATTAACATATGTTAATAAAACAATGACAGCAAAAATATTCCATCAGAAAAATGGAATATAAACCAAATATCAACCAAACTCTTTCGCAACAGAGAACGGAACCAATCTGTTTAAGACTACGCCCTATACTGCATTGCATGTTGCGGGGAGAGAGAGAGAGAGAGAGAGAGAGAGAGAGAGAGAGAGAGAGAGAGAGAGAGAGAGAGAGAGAGAGAGAATTAAGGACTGAATGGTTAACATGTGAATTGATGAATGAGATATAAATAAATACAGGTGAGAGTCGAAAGTTACTTGAGAGAGAGAGAGAGAGAGAGAGAGAGAGAGAGAGAGAGAGAGAGAGAGAGAGAGAGAGAGAGAGAGAGAGACTAGATTGTTATTACGTGAATTAATACATGAGACACGCGAAAATACAAGTAGGACTTGAAATGTTCTTGAGAGAGAGAGAGAGAGAAGAGGGCTAGTAAGGACTAAATAGTTAACATGTGAATTGATGAATGAGAGCAAATACAAGAGCTGAAAAGTTCTTGAGAGAGAGAGAGAGAGAGAGAGAGAGAGAAGAGGGCTAGTAAGGACTAAATAGTTAACATGTGAATTGATGAATGAGATATAAGCAAATACAAGAGTTGAAAAGTACTTGAGAGAGAGAGAGAGAGAGAGAGAGAGAGAGAGAGAGAGAGAGAGAGAGAGAGAGAGAGAGAGAATCTATGTATGACAGAAAGAAGACGTTTGAAAAAGGAACTTTGAACAATCATGTCCTTCAATTCTGAAAATGAGACACACTGGCGACCATCTTATGAATGAATTAAGGCAGACATTGCTTCACTATACATAAACTTGAGTATACCTAAAGCACATACATATGCACAAGCGGCGCGTGCGCACATCTACACCGGGATCCTACCCACAAACCTGCAGTGTATAACAAACCTGTAAAACAACTTTCACGACCGATACAGCACATAACGGGCTAAAGACGGCGCACACTATACGGCTTGAGACCTGCCACTCACTCATTCACTCACTCACTCACTCACTCACTTCCTACGAACATTTTCTCAAAGTGCAAAAGGACAGTGGGGCTCTTTTAGAGACGTATGAAAGAAATAGTCACCAAGAAATTCCATCCATTACTGAGGACTGAATCGAGAGATTATCTACCTTATTATCATTCACTAACACCGATTACATTTCGAGAATAAAAGAATAGAATATTCAATTTAGGCCAAAGGACCAGCGCTGAGACCTATGAGGTCATTCGGCGCTGAAAGGGAAACAGAGTGGAAAGGTTTGAAAGGTGTAACGGGAGGAAAACTTCGCAGTAGCACTATGAAACAATTGTTAGGGGAGAGTGGAAAGTAAGATGGAAGAGAGATAATATGAACGGAGGTACGGTGAAAGAAATGAAAGGGGTTGCAGCTAGGGGCCTAACGGATGCCGCAAAGACCATTAAGTAATGCATACAGAGCACCACGTGAGGTGTACTGACGGCACTAACTCCCTACGAGAAACCACAGTTCGAGCAACAAAAACCAGAACATCTTCATTGTCATCATCACTATCATGAAAATTCGCATAAATTCATTTATTCACAAAAATGTCATACACCTGAATATGAAACGTCAAAGTTCGCTAACAGATTCCGATGACACAGCAAAACTCCGGATTATTTCTGCAAGCGTCGAACTCTCTAAACTTGCAACCATGCAATCAACGAACATACGTTGCCTTTCGTCCGCTAATTCTTTCAACTAACAGAAAAAAATTCCCAGATTTGTTTTCCTCTTGAGATATAGGAACAGGTTTTCTAAATTACAGCTGTAGAGTTTAGATTCATGACCGTTAATTAGTAGACACAATTGAAAGTTTCTTTCAGACATACTTACAGTGCTTAGATTTAAGACGATTAATATGCAGTTAAATATGTTACTTTCATACCCATTTTCACGGCTCAGATTTAAGATCATTAATTTATAGTCGCAGCTACAAGATAATATCATACAAAGTCAATCATTTGGATAACCATAAATTTACAAACTGAGATATGAGGTAAGTGCAATCATATACCGGAGGCTATAAAATATGTCCACACTATTCTTATATCCACAAATTTATGAGTATAGATGCAAGTTTATTATAGACAGATGCAAATTTATTATAGACATACACCGATTTTACAAAATATTATCCACACTTCACCAATCAACACGTATAAGGAGCTCCATCAACTATTTTTTTTTTTTTCTTGAAAATCGGAATAAAGCATTAAAACAAAACTATCTATCTGTGACTTTCACTGGATTTTATCTGTCCAAATACCATTTTTCGTTGTCAGAATGTACAAATATAAACAAGTCACTAATTCACTTCGAGCTGTTAATTGGGTCACCTTTCCAACGGTGGCCCATACATCACTGAACTTAGAGTGTAGAATACAATGAGTTACTATGTTATTTTCAAGACATAAATCGTTTTCTTCTTACAGCTCTCGGCGTATCTCCACTCCAAACAAGTTTTCCACTTCTGCAGATAAGAAAACCTGAAGGGGTAAGTATTTAATGCACATAAACACTCGCACAGACAAAGCACAACGTGATAAATTTCATTTTTTGTTTTCATAAATAAAAAGGAGATTCTTTGAACAAGGAAAGAACACAAGTTGGCTCCGCACAAGTCCACGTTCCTTTTTCTTTTGCGAGAATCGAAAGGAAATTTCAAATGGAAAGTAGGCGGGTGCGAAGCCGGCTCTCTCTCTCTCTCTCTAGAGAGAGAGAGAGAGAGAGAGAGAGAGAGAGAGAGAGAGAGAGAGAGAGACGTGGCACCATACACGAGCGAAGAGGCACTTCGTCGTCCCGTCCGCGCGTCTTTGCACGGCCTATCCACGACGGCACGCGGCACTTGACTGGAGGAAAACCCGAGAATGAGAGAGAGAGAGAGAGAGAGATAGAGAGAGAAAGCAAAAGTGTCGACGGAGGAAGATGTGGTTCGTCTGAAGGGGGAGCCGGCTGCGCCTCGCTCTTAAAACCTCTCCTCCTCCTCCTACTCCTCCGCCGGATTACACACGCCGAGGAGTGACCATGAAATTATAACGGGGTCCTGACAGCAGCAGCACTGTCGCAACTAAAAAAAAAAAAAAATCGACACTAAAAGAAAAAAAAAGATCGCAACTAAAAGAAAAAGATCGCAACTAAAAAAAAAAAAAGATCGCAACCAAAAAAAATAGACACGAGTTGACGCAAATGCGAAGATAAAAAACAGGAGCAAAATAAAGATTTTGAAGCGGAACACTGAAATCATAACCAGAGCTAATGATACAAGGTGAAACCCGTTAAAGTGCTAGGATGGATTAATCGTGCTAGGATGGATAAGTCCTCGCCTGATAATCCGAATCAGGGCATCCATCGCAGATGAGGCCCGACAGCGGGAGCAATTTCCTATTCGGATATCAAAGGTCAAATGTCTGCCACATTCATATCGTAACCTTTGGTCTAGGAAAAGAATGTAGTAGCCCTGGAACGAAACTCGTTCCGCTGTCGGCGCCCAAAATCTGCTTCGGAACCTGCTGCTGCTGCTGTGCCACGCTGCGTGTCGGGGCAGGGAAGGGGAAGGGGGAGGAAGAACGAGCGCGGATAGGGAGGGGGGGTTAGCGGACTCCGCGGAAACGGAACACATTATATGCCCGACAATTTTTTACTTGCGTCAGGAGGCTGTAGGGTATCTCACATGACAAGGCGTTGCGGAAAAGGGTAGAACTAATAAAAACAAAAGACATGTGTAAATGTGTATACACACATATATATATAGATATAAATATACTGTATTTATACATATATACATATATATGTATAAGTGTGTGCATACACACACACACACACACACACACACACACACACATATATATATATATATATATATATATATATATATATATATATATATATATATATATATATGTGTGTATATGTGTGTGTGTGTAATAATGTGTGTGTGTGTGTGTGTATATATATATACCTTGACTTGTATGTATGTATGTATGTTTTACGTTTCTTGTATGTATGTATGTATGCATATATATATTATATATATATATATATATATATATATATATATATATATATATATATATATATATATTCAAGAAACGTCTTTTTCCTTTAAACGAGTGGCCCCATAAAGCATTACTCCCAATTCTCCACAAGTCAAGGTATAAATGTACAATGGCACGGTCGGGCCAACTTCTCTTTATGGAAGTTAAGTGTGGACGTTGAATTTAAATGAAAAAAACATTTTAAACTGTTCAGATCAGTTACTTGCGTAATACATAAAACAAACACAGCTAAAAATAGCAAAATAGCATCTGTCATTAAACAAACCGTTAACCTATTCATCCCAGTCATATAAGGACTGACCACCTGGGACTGGGCCCCGATAAAGAAGAAATGCAGAATGCAAATATAAAGTCAGGCGGTGTATTTGTTTTATGTACGTAACCCGTTAGCCTCTCCAGCTGCACCTGTACACCGATTGAAAATCTGTTCCATTAAGAAGTATAGGAGTTCTGAAGAAGAAGAAGAAGAAGAAGAAGAAAGAGAAGAAGAAGAAGAAGAAGCAAAAATCGAGAGACGTGACTTCCACAGGAGAAAAAGCAGACAGAACAAAAAAGAGGTGGAAGACGAGACTCAGAGAGAAGAATAGAAAAAAAAAAAAAAGCAAAATAAATCAAAAGCGGTAACAAGCCCATCAGC
>NC_089756.1:10036225-10066225 GCF_040412425.1 Macrobrachium rosenbergii | reverse complement strand
CAGCGGCACGTACATCCCCATAACTCGATCCGACCCAAGGACGCCGGAGGAGGATTTACAGTTACGCGTCCTTCAAGGACACCCAAATACCAGTTGGAGGATTCGGTCGAAAATGAATATTCCTCGGGAGAGATAATCCCAAATGACATTTAGGATGAAATTCTGGAAGGTGGCCATATTGATCTGTGGGCATCTGATGGGGATGAGGAACATATGCGTCATTTTGATGTTTTTCTGTGTCAAATACCGTTGAAATAACCTCAGTACTCTCGGGGATGATTCTCTCTCTCTCTCTCTCTCTCTCTCTCTCTCTCTCTCCAAACTTGGTTGAATTTTTCATTATTTAATAGGGAATGAGAACACTTTAAGGTGACCATAACTTATTCACATTCCCCAACTGCTCTATTTCCTAGTATTCGAATACTAGGTGGAGAGAGAGAGAGAGAGAGAGAGAGAGAGAGAGAGAGAGAGAGAGAGAGAGAGAGAGAGAGAGAGAGTTACACAAGCGCCCTCTAGAAAGATGATCTCATTCACATTTTCGGCGACTTAACCCAGCTGTTCGTTGAATTTTTTAACCATAATTATAGGAGTTAAATCCATTAACCTGTCATGAGGAAATGCAAATCCTTACTCTGAAAAATTACAAACTTATTTGTTAAAAATATTACAAATAATATTTAGAGAAATATACCTGACACTGACACTTCATGAAAAGTTCAATAAGGGTCAATAAAAACTTTAAAAAAATTAATAAATGACGTAGAGGCTAAGAAAAATCTGTGTTTAAATTCGGAATCAAAAACTCATGAAGAGCCAAGTCCCAGACGCACATATGGAATGGAATGGAATATAAGATTTGGGCCTGAGGTCAAGCGCTGGGTCCTAAGAGGTCATTCAGCGCAGAAAGGGAAATTGAGAGTAAAAAGGTTTTAAGGTTGTAACAGGAGGAAAACCTCAAAACAGCTGCACCATGAAACAACTGTTAGGAAAGGGTAGAAAATACGATGGAAGAAAGAGACTTTGAACGGAGGTACAGTAAAGGGAAAGAAAGGGGTTGCAGCTAGGGGCTGAAGGGACGCTGCAAAGAACCTTCAGTGATGCCTACAGTGCACTATCCCCCTACGGCTTCAGATGAATATAGCAGACAACTTTGAAGACAATTCTCAGTTACCTGTACTCTAAACTGCCTCCAAAATAGAAAAAAAAATGTCTAGCCTCACTGTAAATATTCCGCCTCTACTTCATTTATACTTCATTTACTTCCCAAATAAAGTCATTCAATTTTGTTATTAATAATGGAAAAAAATTGATATGCAAAACTAAATAAGAACACAGAAATCACCATAACTAACACTGCCTTGCATCTCATATCTCAAACAATATTTAGCATCTCGGAAAAAACGACATAAACTGGAATTCTATTTATTTTTCTTTTAAAGCAGGTGGGATTGAAGCCATTGAAATTTAATATAAAAATCATTAATAAAATATGACAAACAAAACAATATAAGAAGGATATTTAGTGGTCTGGACCCAACTATTCCCTGAATTGCTTCTTAAACCCTAGACAATACTCAGCCTCAAGCGAAGGAACCTGCCTAAATATCATTTCCTTAATAATTAACTGCTAACATTTTTATTATAATGGGAAAATATTTACATGCATAAGTATATAAGAACACGGAAATCACCATAGCTAACACTGCCTTGCATCTCAAATCTCAAACAATATTTAGCATCTCGGAAGAAAAACGAATTAAATTGGACTTCTATTAGTTATTCCTTTTACAAAATATGGCAAACAAAACCAAGTCCAGACTACTAAATATCCTTCTTATAAGAAGGATATTTAGTAGTCTGAACTCACCTGTGCTCTGAACTGCTTCCTAAATCCTAGACAATACTCAGCTTCAAGCGATGGAACCTGTCTAAGTTTCATTTCCTTAACGATTAAGAGCCACGTTTGTTGAAAATCCAAAATTAACGCTACAGGAGGTGTGAAATATGAACGTACCCAAGTCGTTGCAATGCCATTTTCCCCCCTAAATATTTAACTGGTCCGGCATAGGCAGCTCCACAAATGACCTTCACGCTCGCCTTTGCAAAACAATGCGAAGAACAACAACAAAAATTTAAGGTTCATTGGCCTTGCGCCCTTCAGGTTGACTGCAAGAACTAAACAAGCAGCCGCTGCTTCAGTTAGCGAAAGAAGGCAAAAAAAAAATATATACATTTTTTCGAAAGGATTTCATGGACCACCGGGGGGATGTGAAAATATTTGAATATGAAACATTACGCGCGCACGCACGCACTATAATTAACCATTTAAAAAAAAAATTAAAAAACACGGTCCATCACAAACGAAACGAAATAAAGGAAAACTAAAGAAATCTTCAAAAGTGATACAAACACTCAAACACGCTTGACGTGTCCGTAATATGAATACAAAAACTATTAGACAAGAATACACTTTACACCAAAAGGTCTGCAACTTCTCTGACATTTCGTTGACCTCCATGAGAGACTGAAAAAAAAATTCAAGTGACGAAAGACATGACAAGTATTTGTAACAAAAACACGCTGAATGGTTCTACCTCAACAAACTGCCTAGGGGCTACTGACATAACTTTAGTTAACAAATAGTAATGCACTGAAATGCAAATAAATGTCAAACTAGGTAAGTGACAAAACACACTATACTAAATTTATGCAACTATACTTTATTCTCTCAGATTACAACAACATATCTGAAGCATATGTCAACCAGATACGTGCCAAAATACACCACCCTAAATTTATATAATTCTCAATACTTTATTCCCAATTTACAACAACATATAATAAGCATACGTTAGCATATGTCAACCGGACAAATGCCAAAACACACTACCTTACATATACAGAATTATCAAGTTTATTCCCAGATAACAAAGACAAATAAGAAGCATATGTCGACCGGATAAGTGTCAAAATACATTTCCTAAATGTATATAGTTACCGATATTTTATTCCCAGATAACAACGTACAAAAAGCACACGCAAACCAGATAATTGCCAAAATACACAACCCTAAATATAAATAATCATTAACACACTATTCCCGGGTTACAACAACATATATACTGTACTACCCTAAATATATTCAATTATCAATATTTTATTCCCAGATTACAAAAACATTTAAGAAGCATATGTCAAACAGATTAAGGTACCAAAATACACTACCTTAAATGTACATAATTCTCAATACTTTACTCCCAGATCACAAAAGCAAATAAGAAGCATATGTCAACCAGATACCTGCCAAAATACACTGCCCTAAATGTATACAACTATACTTTACTCCTTTATAAAAGCTTGCAACAACAAATGAGAGGCATGGAAACTAAACTGCATTCAAGTGCTCGTAACATTTAGCAAGATTTTGTGCAAGTTGCAACAAAACACATTCGCAATCTTATTAATTCATATACACAATAATCAGGAGCTGAATTTTAGCAAGATATGCGCAAGCTGCAACGGCACATGCATTCACAATCTTATTAACTGATATACGCAATAATCAGGAGCTGAACAAAACATGAAAATAAAAATACGCAACGTATTTATACATCAATTTCAAAAGGAGTGTGGTAGCTGGTACTATCCGACCTAAATACGAAATCATACTCTCTATTTCACCATATTTCGTCGCTCACGTAAATACACTTGTTTGCATTCGAGTCAGCAGTTGGATGGATTACCAACAAGCACCTTAACCATCCGTGCGTGAAGGTCACAAGGCTGCCAACCTCATTCCAGATTACGTTATATATATATATATATATATATATATATATATATATATATATATATATATATATATATATATATATATATATATATATATATATATATATATATATGTATATATGTGTGTGTATAACAGATTCACGAAGATATGCAATGTAACGAATGTATGACTAAAGGCAAATGCTACAAAAATAAAGTGAAACAACAGAGTGGTTGCCAGGCCTTTTGACACACAGACCTTTACTAGCAAACTGATAAAAAATATCAAAGTAAGGGTCCAAGAGAGCTTGAACAATTGAAAGATGACATACGGATATCCTTGAGGATGGGGATCATAAGGAACAGATGCCCCTGGAATCCATCACAGTTGAAGAATTAGTGGACCTACCAAAACAAAGGTAAATCTTTGAGAGGTTTTACAGAAGATTAAGCCCAACTAGTTCGAAGGCAGGGAGGAGTCAATTAAAGGATTATACAAGGGAAGAGACTGACCACCAAAAATGAACATTTTCAAAAACTATAAAACATGAATACACAGAAAAAAAAAAAAAAAAAAAAATATATATATATATATATATATATATATATATATATATATATATATATATATATATATATATATATATATATATATATATATATATATATATATATATATAAGGTAACTAAGTAATTGAATTAGTGATTTTATCTTTAAGGTCATTCTTGAGCATTTTTCTAATACAGGGTCCAAATAATACTTGTCAGGGCTAAGATTGAAATTACAGCTGGAAGTAAGCTGTATAACTGCAGATTCTAAAAGATTTCGTGAAGAGATATCTTTCGACCTGGCAATTCCAGCAATCACTGAACTGTCAGTCCAGTTGATCCTGTGAGAGTTTTCACAATATTGCACTAGATGTTTGCCCAGTTTTCACTGAATACTTGTGCTGCTTAATTCTCACTTCTAAATCTTTTTTAGATGTACTTATATACAAAGATCAGTCCAAGCATGGAATTTTATATATTATGTTGTTGCTTTCCTTAGGCTATTTTTTTTACATTCCTTTTAGTCTGTTATTATAGGAAAATACCAGGTTAACATTAAAAGGTTTAAAAAATGATTTTATGGTTTCAAAATCACTAAAATAAGGCAGGCTAAGATTGTTTTTAGGGGTTTCTTTCTCCATGTTACTTTCACTAGAAAACTTTTTGTGGGCTTTAATATAACAAATATCTAGTATATTATGTAATGGGTAACATAAACCTGTCCCTATTTTTCTTATGTATTCGATTTCTTGATCCAAATACTGGGGACTGACAATGCGCAATGATTTAAAAACATAGAAGAAAAAATGGATATTTCGATATTAAGGTGGTGGCCTGAATAAAAATGGACAAAGTTAAGTTGTTGGTTGGTTTCCTATAAATACTGAATTTGCACTGAAATGGTTCTCTATGAATTAATGGATGGCACCTGGTTATCCAAATTAGAGAGTAAATATTTACATCAGTACCAGCAGGCAAAACTGCTAAAATATCGTCAACACATCTATACCACTTTGAAGAATTATAAATGATATTAGACTCAATATCATATCTTTCAAAATATATTACCAATCTCTTGTCCCCATTTCTTGGAACTATCTCCAATTCTCACATATTTAATTTACTAGATTTAGTTGATAAATTAAACAAAATCACTTTTTGCCCCACTGATAGATTTGTTAGTTTTGATGCTTGTTCTCTTATTACTGAAGTCCCTACAGATTCTATTTTAGAGTATCTTTGTAACAAACTAATCCATCATGAATTACCTCCACCTATAATTGATACTATTTCACTCACCAGATTGTGCATTTGTGATTTTAAGTTTATATTCAATGGCGAATTCAACCAACAAATTTTTGGTATGACAATGGGCAACCCTTTATCCCAACTCCTCTCCTCTCAAACTTGCAGAGAGAATTCTTTGAAAAACGATATTTACCTAATATCATTTATACTCCTTTAAAGTGGTATAGATATGTTGACAATATGTTAGCTTCTTTGCCTGCTGGTACTGATGTAAGTGATTTTCTCTCTAATTTGAGTAACCAGGTACCATCCATCAAATTTACTTTAGAATTAGAAAAAGACAATTTCCTCCCTTTCTCAGATATTTTATACATATAGAATCATTTCAATGCAAATTCAGTATTTATAGGAAACCAACCAATAACTTAACTTATGTCCATTTCTATTCAGGGCACCACCTTAATATCAAAATATCTATTTTTACTTCTACATTTTTACGAGAATTGCGCATTATAAGTCCCCAGTATTTGGATCTAGAAATCTATTACATAAGAAAAACAGGGACAGATTTATGTTACCCTTCACAAAAAGTTTTATAGTGACAGTAACATGGAGAAAGAAACCCCTAAAAACATTCTTATCCTGCCTTATTTTAGTGGTTTTAAAACCATAAAATCATTGTTAAAATCTTTTAATGTCAACTGATACTTTCCTATAATAACACACTAACAGGAAAGTTGATAATAAAAAAAAATAGCCTAAGGAAAGCAACAACATAATATAATATATAAAATTCCATAGTTGGACTGCTCTTCTTTTCTTACACGTCAATCTAGTAAAGATTTAGAAGTGAGAATTAAGCATCATAAGTATTAAGTCAAAATTGGGCAAACATCCAATGCAATATTCATTCATTTAAGTGAAAACTGTCAGGATCAACTGGACTGACAGTTCAGTGATTGCCAGATCCAAAGATTTCTCTTCACGAAGTCTTTTAGAATCTACAATTATACAGCTTACTTCCAGCTGTAATTTCAACCTTAGCCCTAGCATGTATTATTTGGACCCCTGTATTAGAAAAATGTTCAAGAATGTATATACTCCATCTAAATATTAATCGCTCTTATAAAATATTTCACTACAAAAAGGAGCAATAATAATAATAATAATAATAATAATAATAATAATAATAATAATTGCATTAATAATAATGATAATCATGACAATGACAATGATAATAATGATAAGTTTTAAATCTTCATGCAGCACTGAACCATTCAAATTAACAGCTCCATACTGACTGAGTAAATCTAATCATTCTCATTAGCGCAGGATATGAAGCTTTCACCGAACACCTGACCCAACTTAGAAAGAGAGCCAAGAAGAAGAGAAAAAAAAGGGAGGAAGAATAAGAATTGCATTCAGCATTTTTTTACGTTCGCACATCTAGCTCGTGAAAAAAAAATCGGCTGGAAATCGAATAAAATTAGGAGACGTGTTTTAGCAAATAAATACACATACGCACAAACAAACAAACATCACACACGCACACACACACACACACACACACACACACACACACACATATATATATATATATATATATATATATATATATATATATATATATATATATATATATATATATATATATATATATATATATATATATATATATATATATATATAATATCCAAGTGGATCTTGTCCTCCACAGGGTGACAGTGTGAAAAATAAGGGGTTTCTTATTTTTCACCTGGGACTTGTGATAAAGGAATCAAGATAATCAAAAGCTGATAATAATTTGGATTTCTTGCACAATATAAGAATATATATTTATATAGATGATAGGCTATATATATATATCTATATATATATTCTTGGAGATAAACTATATATATATATATATATATGGGGCAAGTGGATCTTGTCCTCCCCAGGGTGACAGTGGGGAATTTTGGGGAGAAGGAAGCGTTTTGGGAATTCCTGGAGACTTCTGGGACTTCGAAGTGTTCAAGATAATCCGACAGGCTCTGTGAGGTTTTGGATTTCTTGGAGTCAATTTAAAGAACAGAGTTTTATAGAGATGAAAGGAGGCGAAAATTTCTTTTCAGAAGGGGATCCCCACGTTCTTGCGTTAAATTCAAAGGTTGTTTTGGATCAGAAGCCTCTTGCCTGAGACGATCTCCAGGATCTGAAGCCTTTGGATTATTTTATGGAGAAGCAAATGCGATTTGGTCCTTCCTGGAGACAAAAGGCTTCCAAGCCCTCTTCGGGGGAAACGGACCCGACGGGAGCTGATGACGGCTTCACAGGATCCTGGAGTCTTTAAGAATTTAAGATGTTATAGGAAGTCACGTCTGAAGAAAAAGGAGGCGATGCGTTTGAAGTCACTGATCCCTTCAAGGTCCTGCGTTTTAAGCTCATACGTTGTTTTGGATCAGTGCCTCTTGCCTCTTAGAAGGACTCTAAAAGCAGCTGATGGCGTAACCTGACACAAGAAATTAAAATATCAGCAGCAAAAACCCTTTCTCCCAGCAGCACGAGGAGAACTGGGCAAGTCGTCCGACAGTTCAACGGCAACATTGTTTTTACAAGATGTCTGACTTTGTTTTGAGGCTGCTGAACATCCATTTGCCAACCGACGTTGATTCCAGAAGATTCTACAGATAGCAAAGTTTCGCCTCTGACTGGTATATATATTGAATATAGTCTGTGGTTATATATATATATATATATATATATATATATATATATATATATATATATATATATATATATATATATATATATATATATATATATATATATATATATATATGTATATATATATATATATATATATATATATATATATATATATATATATATATATATATATATATATATATATATATATATATATATATATATATATATATATATATATATATATATATATATATATATATATATATATATATATATATATATATATATATATATATATACTATGTGAGTGTGTGTATACGTGGAAAGACTGAATGTCAAAAGCGTAACGGATAAACCCTTACTCATCCTAAAAAGAAGAAAAAAGCTGCCCCTTAGAGAATAAAAAAAAAATCAATCTTTACAAACCTTATGTAGAATACTAATCAAATATGACTTACAAAGAATTATTTAAAAAATCATTAAACGCTCAAAAACATAATTTAAAATATATACAACTGATATTGTTAACAGAAGAAAAAAAATCATCAGTAAAAACACCACGGATATCAAATATTAATTTAAAAAAAAACACTGGAAACTGATACTGAGACACCAGCTTAAATTAATGAACCACTGTCAGAAAAAAACTGCAAAAAACACAGCCAACATCACTGATATGTCTTGCCGAATACTAATTGCAGCAAAAACTGCGAAACGCGAATACTAAGACTGATCGGGTAATAATTGCTACAAAACAAGTACGACTTCTATTGAGCTCAACTGAATGTTAACTGCAGCAAAAAATCGAAACTGTCATTAAGATTAATCGAGTGTTAACTGTAGCAAAAATACACAATTGGTGATAATGAGATCAATCGGATGTTAACTGCTGCAAATTCGAAACCGATATTAAGATTACGTGAATGTTAATTGCAGCAATTGATATTAACATTAACTGAATGTTAATTGTTGCAAAAATTCAAAACTGATATTAAGATTATTAGAATGTTAACTGCAGCAAAAAATAAAAAATACATGACTGATACTGATATTAATCAAATGTTAATTGCAGCAAAAAGTACAAAACTAGTATCAAGATGAATCAATTGTTAACTGCCGCAAAAAATACATGACTGATATGAAGATTAGTCGATTTTCAATTGCAAAAAAAAACATATATGATTGATGATGTTGATATCAATCGAATGTTAATTGCAGAAAAAATGAACAATCGTTATTAAGACTGAATGTTAATAGCAGCAAAAAACACACCACTAATATTGAAAGTAATCCAATATTCATTGCAGCAGAAAAACAAGAGGAAAAATTTTAAACACTGATATGAATCAAACTGTATGTTAACTGTAGCCAATAAAAATCTTATTATTTTTAAAGTCCCATAAACACAGACAAATCGAATACCAAATATTAACAGCAAAAATACTTAAACAGACTAACGGAACGTTAACTGCAAAAAAAAGAAGAAAAAAGAAAAATACATCATTCATAAGGTGACACATCACATGTTGACCAGCAACCATTAATTAAAAAAAAAAAACTACCCCACAGCCCTTTAAACCCCAATAAATGAATAAGCGAGCACCTCACGCCACGAACTACCCCCACACAAATGTACGTGCTCCCCAGAAAACGCGTCATTCCTGCCGCCGACCGCCTTTTGGGAGGAATAGTAATGAGGCGAGAGATGGTGGTGGTGAAAGTTGCCCCAGCAGGAGTGGCCAAAACCGAAAGTGAACTTGGGCAAAGTGGTCGCAATTTCTTAAGCACTTCCCGGTTTCTCCAAGCGTTGGGGGAAGGTGTTGTAAGGGGGAACTCCTTTCAGGTAATGGACAAGGGCCGACCCCGTTAAGGTTATAAAACTCCTCAAATGTAATGAAATTCCTTCAAGGTAATGAAGAGTGGGGAAACACCTTCAAGGTAATGAACATGGGAAAATCTTTTAATGCAATCAACAGTGGGAAACCCTTTTAAGGTTATGAAACTCCCAAAAGGTAATGAAATTCATTCAAGGTAATGAAGAGTGGGAAATACCTTCAAGGTAATGAACATGGGAAACTCCTTTAATGCAATCAACAGTGGGAAACCCCTTTAAGGTTATGAAACTCCCAAAAGGTAATGAAATTCATTCAAGGTAATGAAGAGTGGGAAATACCTTCAAGGCAATGAACATGGGAAACTCCTTTAATGCAATCAACAGTGGAAACCCTTTTAAGGTTATGAAACTCCCAAAAGGTAATGAAATTCATTCAAGGTAATGAAGAGTGGGAAATACCTTCAAGGTAATGAACATGGGAAACTCCTTTAATGCAATCAACAGTGGGAAACCCCTTTAAGGTTATGAAACTCCCAAAAGGAAATGAAATTCCTTCAAGGTAATGAAGAGTGGGAAATACCTTCAAGGCAATGAACATGGGAAACTCCTTTAATGCAATCAACAGTGGGAAACCCTTTTAAGGTTATGAAACTCCCAAAAGGTAATGAAATTCCTTCAATGTAATGAAGAGTGGGAAATACCTTCAAGGCAATGAACATGGGAAACTCCTTTAATGCAATCAACAGTGGGAAACCCTTTAAGGTTTATGAAACTCCCAAAGGTAATGAAATTCCTTCAACGTAATGAAGAGTGGGAAATACCTTCAAGGCAATGAACATGGGAAACTCCTTTAATGCAATCAACAGTGGGAAACCCTTTTAAGGTTATGAAACTCCCAAAAGGTAATGAAATTCCTTCAAGGTAATGAAGAGTGGGAAATACCTTCAAGGCAATGAACATGGGAAACTCCTTTAATGCAATCAACAGTGGGAAACCCTTTTAAGGTTATGAAACTCCCAAAAGGTTAAAGTTAAGTAATGTTTTACCAGACCACTGAACTGATTAACAAATGGCTCCTTCAAGGTAATGAAGAGTGGGAAATACCTTCAAGGCAATGAACATGAGAAACTCCTTTAATGCAATCAACAGTGGGAAACCATTTTAAGGTTATGAAACTCCCAAAAGATAATGAAATTCATTCAAGGTAATGAAGAGTGGGAAATGCCTTCAAGGCAATGAACATAGGAAACTCCTTTCATGCAATCAACAGTGGGAAACCCTTTTAAGGTTATGAAACTCCCAAAAGGTAACGAAATTCATTCAGGGTAATGAAGAGTGGGAAATACCTTCAAGGCAATGAACATGGGAAACTCCTTTAATGCAATCAACAGTGGGAACCCCCTTTAAGGTTATGAAACTCCCAAAAGATAATGAAATTCCTTCAACGTAATGAAGAGTGGGAAATACCTTCAAGGCAATGAACATGGGAAACTCCTTTAATGCAATCAGCAGTTGGAAACCCTTTTAAGGTTATGAAACTCCATAAAGGTAATTCAATTTCTTCAAGATAATGAAGAGTGGGAAACACCTTTAAGGTAATGAACATGGGAAACTCTTTTAATGCAATCAACAGTTGGAAACCCCTTTAAGGTTATGAAACTCCCTAAAGGTAATGATATTCCTTCAAGGTAATGAAGAGTGGGAAACACCTTTAAGGTAATGAATAGTGGGAAACTCCTTAGAGGTAATGAACAGTGGGAAACCCCTTTAAGGTAAGGAAATTCTTTCAAGGTAATTAAAACTCGTTTAATGTAATGAGGGTCAAGGCAAAACAAAACTCCTTTAATGGAAAACAGTGGGAAACCTTTAAGGTTATGAAACTCCCAAAGAAAATGAAATTCCTTCAAAAGATAATGAAACTCCTTTTAGGTAACAAAACTATTTTCAGACAATGAACTCTCTTTAAGGTGATGAAACTCTTTTAAGATAATGACTCTTTTAAGGTAAAAAAACCTTTTATAGTAAAGCAACCCACGTAAGGTAATGAACAGTGGGAAACTCCTTTCAGGTAATGAACACTGGGAAACTCCATTAAGGTAATGAGCAGTGGGAAACCCCTTTAAGGTAATGAGCAGTAGGAAGCTCCTTTAAGGCAATAAGCAGTGGGAAACCCCTTTAAGGTAATGAGCAGTGGGAAACTCCTTTAAGATGATAAGCAGTGGGAAACCCCTTTAAGGTAATGAGCAGTGGGAGACTTTTTAAGGAAATTCCTTCAAGGTAATTAAAAGTCAAGGGGAGAAACCCTGTAAAAGAAAATTAAAGAAAATGAAACCACTTTAAGATAATGAAATTCCTTTTAGGTAACAAAACAGTCAGACAATGAACTCCTTTCAGGTAATGAACCTTTTAAGATAAACTCTTTTTAAAAAATTAGTGGAGAACCCACTTTAAGTTAATGAAACTCCTTGAAGGTAATGAACAGTGGGAAACTCCTTTACGGCAATGAGCATTGGGAAACTCCTGTAAGGTAATGAACAGTGGGAAACCCTTTTAAGGTAATGAATTTCCTTTAAGGTAATGAACAGTTGGAAACTCCTTTATGGGAATGAACATTGGGAAACTCCTTTCAGGTAATGAACAGTGGAAAATCCCCTTTAAGGTAATGAAACTCCTTTCAGGTAATGAACAGTGGGAAACCCCTTTCAGGTAATAAACCATGGGAAACTCCTTTAATGTAATGAGTAGTGGAGAACCCACTTTAAATTAATGAAACTCCTTGAAGGTAATGAACAGTGGGAAACTCCTTTACAGCAATGAACACTGGGAAACTCCTTTCCGGTAATGAACAGTGGGAAACTCATTTAAAGTAATGAACAGTGGGAAACTACTTTCTGGTAATGAACTGTGGGAAACTCCTTTAATGTAATGAACAGTGGAAAATCCCCCATAATGAAACTCCTTTCAGGTAATAAACAGTGGGAAACCCCTTAAGGTAATTACGACGATGAACATTGGAGAACCCCTTTAAGTTAATGAAGCTCCTTTAAGGTAATGAACAGTGGGAAACTCCTTTACGGCAGTGAAGACTGGGAAACTCCTTAAGGTAATGAACAGTAGGAAACCATTTAAAGATAGAGAAACTACTTTCTGGTAATGAACTGTGGGAAACTCCTTTAATGTAATGAACAGTGGAGAACCCCCATTAAGGTAATAAACAGTGGGAAACTCCTTTACGACGAGGAACATTGGGAAAATTCCTTTAAGGTAATGAACAGTGGGAAACTCCTTTACAGCAGTGAACATTGGGAAACACCTTTAAGGTAATGAACAGTAGGAAACTCCTTTCAGGTAATGAACAATTGGACCCTCATTTAAGGTAATGAACAGTGGGAAACTCCTTTCAGGTAATGAACTGTGGGAAACTCATTTAAGGTAATGAACAGTGGGAAACTCTTTTCAGGTAATGAACAGTGGGAAACCCCTTTAAGGTATAAAACTCCTTTACGGTAATGAACAGTTGGAAACTCATTTAATGTAATGAACAGTGGGAAACTCCTTTACGGAAATGAACATTGGGAAACCCCTTTAAGGCAATGAACAGTGGGAAATCCCTTTAAGTTAATGAAATTCCTTTAAGGTAATGAACAGTGGGAAACTCCTTTCAGGCAATGAACATTGGGAAAGCCCTTTAAGGTAATGAACAGTGGGAAACTCCTTTCAGGTAATGAACAATGGGAAACTCATTTCAGGTAATGAACAATGGGAAACTCATTTCAGGTAATGAACAGTGGGAAACCCATTTAAGGTAATGGACAGTGGGAAACCCATTTAAGGTAATGGACAGTGGGAAACTCCTTTCAGGTAATGAACTGTGGGAAACTCATTTAGGTAATGGAACTGTGGGAAACTCCTTTCAGGTAATGAACTGTGGGAAACTCCTTTTAGGTAATGAACAGTGGGAAACTCACTTAAGGTAATGAATAGTGGGGATAAGAAAAAATTGCAGTCGAAGTGGTTGGTGAAAAGAACGAGGAAATACGTAAATATATAATGTGAATAACTATAAAAAACAAATATGAATAAGACAAATAGATATACGAAAAGATTCAGTAGTAAAAGAAAAATCTTTGAGAAGGACAACAATAAATTAGTTACAAGCGAAAATGACAAAAATAATTATTATATTTAATTGCTCAAAACAGAATATCATTTTCAATTAATCAAGGGTAAGCTATTATCCCTTCTCAATCCGCCAATTTTGAGATAAATGACAAACCAAATATAAAAAGGACAATTTGAACATACAATGTCATCTCTTAGGAATCGGACGCGTGCCAAGAAATAACCCCCACCCCAAACAAAAACAAAAAAAATAATTAAAAAATAGTAACAAGGAAGTTATAAGTTCAACGATCCACTTCAGGCTAAGTCAATTTACCTCGCGTATTGCTCTTCGCCTTTCCTTCAAGCATGACTAAACAGTTGTGTGCCTGTCTTGCTTTCAACAAGCAAAGGGTCATTACGAAGACCTTTATTAGGCCTCTGTGATAAGAGGCCCTTGGAGAAATAACTCAGGCGAATAATGCTCCAATCAGCATACAGTATCATTTGATGCTAAGCAAGATGATGAATGGTTGTCAGGGAATGGAAGGTCGTTCGAGTTTCTCTCTCTCTCTCTGCGCGCGCGCGCTCTTGACGAGAGTAGGACGATAATTTAACTTCCTGCTCAAAACTTGCGAAGCACGAGAAGATTATCAGGCGATCATTCCTAAATTGCAACGACGGGCTGTCAGTGAAGGGATGGATGTTTGAGAGAGAGAGAGAGAGAGAGAGAGAGAGAGAGAGAGAGAGAGAGAGTGTGTGTGTGTGTGTGTGTGTGTGTGTGTGTGTGTGTGTGTGTGTAAGCGCGCGCAAGAGCAAAACCTTCACTTCCTGCTCAAAACTTGCCAGATTAAGAAAAAAACTTGGGACGATGTTTCTCCTCATAGCTGTCATCCCACAAAACTCACATTCAGTTTGTTCGTCAAAACACCTTTTTTTTCCTGCCTCTTTTGATATAATCATTTCTGCAGCTCTCACATAACACACCAATAACTGGAAATTTAAATCATCACCATCCTAAATGCACAAAGACCAGATGCAAGTGCTTAGTGGCTGGTCAAATGAGCATATAGTCTACTCTGGCATAAGGCCAGCTTAATCTAACAAGAAACATAGCAAAAATGACAAACAATTTAAAGACTGATACTTTTACCTGACAGGAAACAAAGTCATCATATTAATTTAAGTAAACGACGCAGCACATGTAGTCTAGTTTAAAAGAAAACTACTCTCCTTCTATGGCCAAAATAATACTAAGACAATGCACTAAGTCAAGCATTATGTACATAGATAAATTAATTTACCATATATTTTTCTTACATTTGGCAATCAGTTATCTTAAGTTTTTCTCCAACTACCCTATAACATTATCAACTCAAATGGCTGTGATACCCCGCCAAAACCTGAATTATTCAAACGTATAAACACTAAACTCTAATTTTAAAAACTGCCAGTAGCTGAATTACTGAAAAAAAATTAATAAAAAATCTAAAGTTCTAAAATTAGAATGACTGATGATTCTCCCCCTGCAAGTACTCTGTCTTGATCGAAATGCCAAGGCCCCTTAATACGTCTTAATTCGCCATGCTTTTAAATCAATCAATAAAAAGTGCAGTTCAATGATGAATAAAAAACAAAATAGCTTCAGCGACCACCTGTGTGATGATTCTGCTAAACTCAAAAAAAAAAAAAAAGAAAAAACAACCCACCAGGCTTGTTATTATCAAGACGTAAATATAAGTGATTACCGACCAAAACAAAGTATCTTTATTCCCAATTATACAAGCATTCAGAATCCCACAACATTCCATAAAACATTAATACAGGTAGTTTTCATAGTAATAAGAAAGAAGGCACCATGCTCATAAACCTCCCGAGACATGCAATTGGTGGTATGTTATTTGCTTCTAAAAGCAAACAACATGAAAACCGAGTTTCTCAGAAACTTTGGAATCTTGGAACATTTACAGGTACAACTTGCAGGAATCAAGTCTTACAGCTTTTAGGCATGGCATGACACGGAAGAAAACATGTTTGGAAAGCCATACTTAATGGCGAGACTTACCATTCACTGACTACATTATTATTATTATTATTTTTTTCTATCTCAGTCATCCTACTCGACTGGGTGGTATTTATAGTGTGGGGTTCTGGGTTGCATCCTGCCTCCTTAGGAGTTCATCACTTTTCTCACTATATGGGTTGTTTCTAAAAGCACATTCTTCTGCATAAGTCCTGGAGCTACTTCAGCATCTAGTTCTTCCAGATTCCTTTTCAGTGATCTTGGGACCGTGCCTAGTGTTCCTATGATTCTGGGTACAATTTCCACTGGCATATCCCATATCCTTCGTATTTCTATTTTTAGGTTTTGATACTTATCAGTTTTTTCTCTTTCTTTCTCATCTACTCTGGTGTTCCATGGTATTGAGACATCAGTGAGTGATACTTTCTTCTTGATTTTGTTAATCAGCGTCAAGTCTGGTCTACTGGAACGTATCACCCTATCTGTTCTGATATCATAGTCCCAGAGGATCTTTGCCTGATCGTTTCCTATCACTCCCTCAGATTGGTGTTCGTACCACTTAACTGCTGCAAGCTAGCTGGTGTTTCTTGCACAGGCTCCAGTGAAGAGCTTTTGCTACTGAATCATGCCTCTTTTCGTACTGGTTCTGCGAAAGCGCCGGACATTCGCTTGCTATGTGGTTTATGGTCTTGTCTTTCATACTGCACTTCCTGTATATGGGTGAGATGTTGTTTCCATTTGTTGTTCTTTGGACATATCTGGTTCTTGAGCCTGATCTTGTGCCGCTATTAGCATTCCTTCTGTTTCCTTCTTGAGTCCTCCCCTCTGTAACCATTGCCGTGTTTCGTTGCTGGCCAGTTCTTTAGTCTGTCTCATGTACTGTTCGTGAATTGGTTTGCTGTGCCATTCCTCTGTTCTGTTTTTCATTCTCCTGTCTCTGTATATTTCTGGGTCTTCGTCTACTTTTATCAGCCCTTCTTCCCACGCACTTCTTAGCCACTGGTCTTCACTGATTTTCAGGTATTGCCCCAGCGCTCTGGTCTTGATGTTGACGCAGTCCTTTATGCCTAGTAGATCTCTCCTTCCTTCCTTTCGTGTTATGTATAGACTGTCTGTATTTGCTCTTGGATGCAGTGCTTTGTGCATTGTCATGTGCTTCCTAGTTATCTGGTCTATGCTGCGGAGTTCAGCCTTCGTCCACCCCACTATTCCTGCGCCGTATCCGATTACTGGTACTGCTCATGTGTTATGCCTTTCATCATGTTTCCGGCGTTGAGTTTTGATTTGAGTATCGCCTTACGGCTCTGCATATCTTCTTTCCTAATCGTATCCTTCATTTCTTGGTGTTTTATATCCTCTCCTTTTATTATTCCCAGGTATTTGTATCCTGTCTCATCTATGTGTTTGATGCTATTCCTATCGGGTGGCTTTGTCCCTTCAGTCCTTGTCACTTTGCTTTTCTGCATTTTTCTATTCCAAGCTTCTGGATTAGGGTATCTATTTCCCTGATGCTCTCACCATACAGCTTGATGTCGTCTATGAACATCAGATGGTTAATTCTGTCGCCTCCTTTCCTGAGTTGGTATCCAGCATCCATCTTCTGCAGTACTTTTGTCATGGGAATCATAGCTACTACGAAGAGTAGTGGAGACAGTGAGTCGTCTTGAAATATTCCTCCCCAGATGTTAACCTCTGCTAATCTTATCCCTGAGCTTGTATGTACACTACTGTATTTCAGTTGCGCATTGTATTTTTATGAAGATGATGGTGTTTTCCTCTGCCCCATATATTTTCAGGCATTCTATTAGCCACGTGTGCGGTATCATGTCGAAGGTTTTCTTGTAATCAATCCAAGCCATGCTTAGGGTGGTTCTCCTTCCCTTACTGTTCTTCATTACCAATTTTGTCTATTAGGAGCTGCTCTTTTGTGCTCCTACACTTCCTTCTGCAGCCATTTTATTATTATTATTATTATTATTATTATTATTATTATTATTATTATTATTATTATTATTATTATTATTATTATTATTATTTGGTTTTTTTACCCAAATTCTGATGTTGCCACCATGCCGGCAAGTAACTGTCGGAAAGTTTTTCCAAAACTTGAGCTTTACCTTCATTCATTTTACATTTCAAAAGAAAAATCTACACGTTGTAAAACCAGGAGAATAATGTTGCAAACACGACCATGAGGAAATCAAGTTTTAAACACTATTGCCACATGACAGCTTCAAAGAAACCTAGAAACCACATGTTTTGCAAGAGTAGCCAACTCCCTACCCAACGGCCTTACGATTTTCGAAAAACCACCAGTGGTGCTATGGAGTCAATTACAGAACTACAAATGTTTTGTATGAAAATAAAGTCCAATAAAGCACTAAATTTTAATCATTGAACTCACCGTAAAGCCACACTAAAGTTTTTACCATGCACACCTAACCTGAGCACTTTAAACGTGGAAAAGTCTGCAGAAACCAGAATGAAATAGGCCTAAACACGCGGCAACGTGTTCGGCATTCTACAACTTTTCCCTGTCTAACGAATAAGCTGCATTCACTTCACTCGAGTATTTGTAAGACACAGTCGTGCATATTAGGAATGGAATGGAATATAATAAATATAAAATTTATGCCAAGCTCTGAGATCTATGAGGTCATTCAGCGGTGAACGGGAAATTGAGAATAAAAAAGTTTTAAAGGTGCAACAGAGAAAAACCTCAAAGCAGTTGTACTATGAAACAATTGTTAGCAGAGGGTGTACAGTAAGATGGAAGAAAGAGAATATGAACGGTGGTACAATAAAGGGAAAGAAACGGGTTGCAGCAAGGGGCCGAAGGGATACTGTAAAGTAACGCCTACAGTGCACCGCGTGCACCGATACTACCCTACGGAAGACGTGTATATTGGCATTCCGTGAATTAATAAGTCGTCTGCTAAGCTTCTAATTCATTAATACGACAAAACATTATACCAAAGTATAATATTTGTCTTTTTCTTATCCAAAGGCTAACTGCATGGCTACTAAAACAGTGGGAGTCGGCCAAAAAATGATCTGCTCGCTGAATAGTAAAATCTCACATCGTTGCTGCACGTCATCGGAGCAATCGAGTGACGGCATTGATTTAAAATCATGTAAACAAATAAATGAACAAATTCAATTAATTGATAAGATTCCAATAATTAAAGTAATTAATGTAAATAATAAATAATATTCCTATTGTTAAGATTATTTTGAGCAAATTTATTCAGTCACTGGCAATAAAAAATTTTTACAATTATAAATAAAGTAAACGAGACTTAAAACCTTATATTCTCTATTTTCCACACAGAAAGGGAACCGAGACGGGTAAAAAGCAACCCAATATACATATAAATAATCTGAACACTTGCAACTGTCTTCCTTTTTCTTCAGGCATACAAGGAGTATAGAACGGCTAAAACTGAGTGGAAAGTTTAACCTAACTGGGAACAGCAATTTGTTCCTTAATATGAATGTGTACATTTCTGGGTATATAAATCAACAACATCTGAATAATCGCAAAAATCGATGTGCAGATAAAAACAGAGGGTGTAGCAACTAAGCATAAAGTAAGTTTTTTTATCTATTTATTTATCATATAATGTATTAATCTATTTTTTCTTTTCTAATAACTGATCTCTTCTTCCTGTATTTCCCTTTACCTTCTGTTACTTCTTTCTAATGAACACCATATTCTTTGGAAGCTTGATTTTCAAGTCAATGGCCCCTGTGGTGGGCTTGTTCCATATGAATAGGGTTCATCTTCTGAATAATAATAATAATAATAATAATAATAATAATAATAATAATAATAATAATAATAATAAAATAATAATAATAATAATAAAGAAGAAGAAGAAGAAGAAGAAGAAGAAGAAATTTAAAACAATAAAATGAAGGTAATAATGGAAGAAATTTAAAACAATAAAAAATGTAAAAATGAGAACACATAAGTCGCATTAAACTAAAACAAACCTGACAAAAACTAAAGAAAATGCAAGTCGCATTAAACAAAACAAACCTGACAACAACTAAAGAAAATGCAAGTCGCATTAAACAAAACAAAACAGACAAAAGCTAAAACACCGCACGTACTGAAGGAACAGAAAGACAAGGAACTGCGTTTACGAAGGACAATGCTAGAAGAAGCTCACACGAGGAACAAGAGCCATTGAAAATCGATTCTTCACACTTCGTGAAACAGCGACGACGACAATCATTCCTCGGCCGAGACCGCTCGTTTGTAAACGGCCTCCTTGGTATCCTTGGGTTTTTATTTCCTCAAGTGACCGTCACGGTCACGCGAAGTGACCGGTAATGTACCGGTCACGCCCGTCATGCACAGAATGAAGGCACTTCACTGCTCAGGTCAATCAACCAATAAGAACTTCTTATATATCGGTCTCTCAGCTAATAAGTACAACGCCAGTCAAATCATGTGATCAATTAGCTAGCCAGTACAGCGTCATAATCATACGTCAATTAACCAATGAAAATCAAAGAATAACGCAAAATTAATTACTATCAATCAAACAATCACTTACAATCTGAAGCAATATTACGGTTCTCTTAAATGAATAATTTTACTACATCACAAAATCGTGATATCTAACGGAATACCAGAGCGAATTCTTCAGTGTGATGGGAGTATTCTATTGAACCAAGGCGAATTATACTCGGTCAGTTAAAATGCATTGCAAAATTGTAGTTCTTTTGATTCAATTCACCTTGTCTGCATGCACTAGGTTAAAACAATTTTCGCCCGATCTGAAAATGTTATACTTAAACCTTTCACGACTGTGCTGTCTCCGAGGTACTGCGTAGTTATAAGATATATATATATATATATATATATATATATATATATATATATATATATATATATATATATATATATATATATATATATATATATATATATATATATATATATATATATATATATATATATATATATATATATATATATATATATATATATATATATATATATATATTTATAGAGAGAGAGAGAGAGAGAGAGAGAGAGAGAGAGAGAGAGAGACAGAGAGACAGCATTAGTACTTGGGAGGTTACATCATTTGTAGCCTATGATAATACAGAAGTACTTAGTTATATAAGATACTTGACAAATATACTTCATCTTCCGCTAAGTACCAACTAAAAAATTACAACAGCAGCAGCAGCCTTATTGTTATATTACTCATCAATGTATCACATTCTTTCGTGCAGACGAACGTAAAGGAAAGAAACGAACGAGAAACGAAGATGAAAAACAAACAAATAAATACTCTACGGGATTGAAAGTCTTACACTCCATTCAAAGAGAGTTTGCGATCCTACGATGCGCAACTATGAACTGAATTTCATTTGCAAATATTAACATATTTTGTGGTGTTTATGGCGAGCTTCCAACAAGTAAAACCGCCATGATTTGCTCCAGAGAGAGAGAGAGAGAGAGAGAGAGAGAGAGAGAGAGAGAGAGAGAGAGAGAGAGAGAGAGAGAGAGAGAAAGAAATACAGTATATGGAAGAGTAAGTTATGATGATACATGACAGAGAGAGAGAGAGAGAGGGAAGAGTAAGTTATGATAATACATGGCAGAGGAGAGAGAGAGAGAGAGAGAGAGAGAGAGAGAGAGAGAGAGAGAGAGAGAGAGAGAGAGAGAGAGAGAGAGAGAGAGAGAGAGATCCAAACAATCACCTACAATTGCCTGACGTATATCCACTCCCATTTTCGTAAATCATAAAATAAAAAAATATATATATTGATCCCTTTGGACAAAACATAAAAAAAGTCTATAGAAACGAGTGCTAAGAATGGGAGAATGAATGTGAAAGTGAAGAGGTGAAAAATAAAAACAATAAGAAAAAATTTATAACTAAATAAAAGAAAATAAAGAACAATTAAATATAGTAAAACTGACAATTAAAAAAAAAGCCTGGAGAAATGAGTGCTAAGAAAAGGGAGAATGAATGTGAATGAGAAAAGGTGAATATAAAAACAATGATTAAGTAAGGCGAAAAACGACAATCAACGAAAGTAAAAAAAATAAAATGAAAAAAGAGTAAAATTGACAACTCAACAAAAAAAAAAGTACAACAGAACTGTAAAATACTGGTAGAGCTAAGTCAAAACACTGTCATGTTTACAAAAAAAAAGAAATATAAAAAAATCACAGAAAAATAAAAAAAAAATATTACACTATGAAAAAAAAAAAAAGACAGGAAGAGCTTGTTTTTTGTGCAAATTTTTTCCTTTTAATTTTTCTAATGTTTACATTTCTCAAAACACTGTCACATTTAATCAAATAAAAAATAAACAAAAAATTAAAAAAATTTTTTAAAAACATACTAAGCAAAAAAACCAGTCCAGAAGAGCTGTTTTTAGGTGTAAGTTTTTTTTTTTTTTGCATTTTTTTAATGTTTACATTTCTCAAAATACTCACATTTAATCAAATAAAAATAAATATTAAAGAGAAATATCAAACAAATGTTTCTTAAAAAAAATTACGTTTACAAAGTCCGAAAGAGCTGGCTGTCTTTTTAGTTTAAGTTTTTAAATTTTTTTTTAATTTTTTTTTATTTCTCAAAACACTATCACATTTAGTCAAATAAAAATAAACATTAAAACAATTTTAAAAAATAAAAAACCCACCACTAAGTAAAAAAAAAAGTCCAGAAGAGTTGTTTTTGTGTGTATGTTTCTCTACGCTTTTTTCCCATTTTTTGGAAGTTTATATTTATAAAAACACCATCACATTTAATCAAGTAAAAATAAATAATAAAAACAAAATAAAAAAATCTGTAGAGCTTTTTTTGTGTGTAAGTTTTTTATTATTTTATATTTTTCTATGTTTATATTTCTCAAAACACTATCACATTTAATCAAACAAAAAATAAACGTTAAAAACAAAATTCATATAAAAACTTACACTAAGTAAAAAAAAAAAAATCCGGAAGAATATGACCATATCGTGTGTCAGCTGATATCCAACTATGCCTAAAGGTCACTTTTTATGACCACGCCGAGTACCCGGGTCGAGCTGCCAAAATTACGATTAAGCCCATGAAAACAATGGGGAGAGAAGAGAAAGCCCATGAAAAAATACCTAGAAGGAAGGAGAGAGAGAGAGAGAGAGAGAGAGAGAGAGAGAGAGAGAGAGAGAGAGAGAGAGAGAGAGAGAGAGAGGGTTTTTTTATATGGACGATGAATATGTTTGTAATATACTCGTACGTAACAAACATCAAATTTAAGACGGAATATAAACCAATGAATATTAAAGAAGATAACTAACGGCTTTATGTACACCAAAGATTCGGAGCAATACTGATAATTAATGAAATATGTTGTTTAAGCTCTAATGAACACCAGGATAATGAGGACGAAGTCACGTCTTATAACATGCAAAATACTAAACAACAAAATGAAAACTCATTAAATATAAAATATATATATATATATATATATATATATATATATATATATATATATATATATATATATATATATATATATATATATATATATATATAATACAAAGTTTTCAACCATTCTCAGTACAACAAATTCAACTTTGATCCAGCAACAGTTTGTTTAATAAAAAACTGATCGCATCACTGCTTACAAAATGAAAATTCTTATGGTGTAATCTGTTTTCATCCCTCCATGACACGAAAAACGTCCTTCATTTATTATGAAAAATAATGTTCAGGAGAGCCAGAAACCACAAGAACAAGAAGATTACTTATAAAAAAACCAAAGACATGTTACATACTTTAAAAATTTACTAAGCATGTCAGAAAAATATATGTAACGATGGAATCTTTAAGAGTAGTTATGTCTACATTAAAAAAACAATGGTTTGAAATATTTAAAATTTCATTCACCCAAAATCCTGACTCAAATAATTAAAATAACCCACCAGAAATAATGACAAAATAACGACATTTACCGCAGCATTGAAACCTCATTAACCCAAAAATTTAAAGAAAGCAATCGCAGCAAAACACCAAAAACCATCATAAAATAATAATGACGTTCATACGTTCCCCAACTTCGAGACTTAAAATAACATTATCAGAGTGAATGAAAAAGTAAGATCCCCAATACAACAAGACAACAGATAAGAAAGGAAAAGGATTAACGGACATCATTAAGAGCATTTATCGCGTCGATAAGAGCAAAAAGAATGTACGCATATCTTCGAGAATTAAGATTAGTCGTTTTCTTCAAAAGCACAGCTCCTGTAGTTTAAACCCAGGCACGATTCCGGCGAACTGAGAAACGTGATGAATTCCAAGTAATATTTCCTATGGTTCATAATATTTCTATCATCGTTCGTTTACCTCTAAATATAACATACCGTAATAATAATAATAATAATAATAATAATAATAATAATAATAATACCGTAATAATAATAATAATAATAATAATAATAATAATAATAATAATAATAATAATAATAATAATAATCTCTCAATCTCTCAGCTGTTATAAAATCTACCTACTGCTACAAAGAAATTCATTCGGGAGACGGCCATTCTGTTTAATAATAATAATAATAATAATAATAATAATAATAATAATAATAATAATAATAATAATAATATATACAGCAGGAAAATTATGATAATAAGATGGAAATTATACTCTCAAAATAACAATAATAAAATCATAATCGCCAATTAATAATAATAATAATAATATATACAGCAGGAAAATTATGATAATAAGATGGAAATTATACTCTCAAAATAACAATAATAAAATCATAATCGCCAATTTAATAATAATAATAATAATAATAATAATAATAATAATAATAATAATAATAATAATAATAACATAATAATAATATACAGCAGGAAAATACTGATAATAAAATTGGAAATACCTCATAAACAACAAACGTAATATTATAACAGTGTTGTTCAGCGAATATGTAAAGAGTAAACAGTGAAATCAGAGCGATAAAAGTCATGAAGTAAATTCGAAATACAATATAGGATAAGTGTAATGAACAAACACACTTCTATCATAATAACCTCTCTCCGTCGCGAAGTCAATAGTATACGTTAATACCAAACAAACCAATAAGATAACGAAAGGAATAAACAAGTATATGTGTGTGCATGTATGTATGTATGTATGTATGTATGTATGTATGTATGTATGTATGTATGTATGTATGTATATATATATATATATATATATATATATATATATATATATATATATATATACCTTCTCGTAAGAGAATCATTAATAAAAAATATGGTGGGAGGGGGAGAGGGAGGAGGGTAAAGGGGGAGGTGGTTAGAGACCATAAAACCGGCCACTTTCACTTTTACAGAGAAGTCTATCTGTGAGGTGAGTGGCCACTAGCCCATACACTTCAGAATCAAGCCTCTCATTTTTCCCCTCTATGTACCGTTACAAGGGAAATGAAGGCTTGTTTTATTCACTTGTATCAACACTGAAGCATTTCCTTTCATTTTCATAAACAGGCCTCAACAGGTAACATAATATTTAAGTTGATTTACATAACATATATCTTGCACTTGATCTCCGGATCGAGTCCACATTTTAAGTTTGTCATCAATTCCATGCTCCTTCGTTACTTACAAAGCGAAAAGTTTACTTTACACTGTTTCATAAGTGCAAAAGTAATTATCTGTACTTGTCATACTTCCTAATAAGCACCATATTCTTTGGAAAATTAAATTTCAAGTCAGTGGCCCCTGTGGGCTTGTTCCATATGAATTTGGTTCATCTTCTGAATAATAATAATAATAATAATAATAATAATAATAATAATAATAATAATAATAATATCCATTTTCCTTGATTTTGTGCGGGGGCCGTGGGACATAAGAAACTTTTACTTTACTTTCAACACTGATACAAAGGCAATTTACGAAAGCAACAAATGTAGTTAGTGTATTTAGCTCAGTATTTTTTCTTCGAAAAGATCAGTGGTTTTAACAAAATTCTGACACAAGATAACAAAAACACCCCTGCTTAAATCGGGATATCATTAAAAAAAAAGTTTAAAGACCAGAAGAATAAATCCATTAATTTACCCGATAATGCAACAAACTTTAAAAGTGACATGGCCAGGTGAGAGAGAGAGAGAGAGAGAGAGAGAGAGAGAGAGAGAGAGAGCGTAGAGGTGTCGTTATGAATAATTTTAGGATCATAAAATGATTACGCAACTATGTATGTCTTTATCTATTTCATTTCAACTTCTGCCACAAAAAAAATTACTTTAACAATTGCAAACAGTTAAAAGAAAAAAAACAGACTATACAGCAATGCCTACAGAATTCCACCACAGGGTTGGTGGTTGAAGTTTAACCTTAACTTTTCAGACCTCTTAAAAAGAGGAACGACAGCGCCCACACACACATCTCTCTCTCTCTCTCTCTCTCTCTCTCTCTCTCTCTCTCTCTCTCTCTCTCTCTCTCTATATATATATATATATATATATATATATATATATATATATATATATATATATATATATATATATATATATATATATATATATATATATATATATATATATATATATATATATATATATATATATATATATATATATATATATATATATATATATATACATACTGCGTATAATATACATGTGTGTGTGTGTGTGTGTGTGTGTGTATGGAAGAACGGCAAATGTAAAATTATCCACCTCCCAAGAACAAAACAATTACTCGGAGAGAACGCGATGAGGAAAAACCACCACTAATAAATATTAACGTGCTTTTTTTTTACTCACCGGAGAGATCAGTGACATTATTTAGCTACGTAATTTAAAGTTTATGAGACATGCTAATTAAAAGTCCCACCTCATGGTAAGCATTCACAAGTCTACAAAATTTTGGGTTCGGGTTCGTTTTAAGATTCATAACCCGCAACTCGGTGACGCATGACAAAATTCATTAACTCATTTGTTTCTTTCCTTTGTACAATAACAATCTCTTTCAGCAGGAATATAATCTTAATACAGAGATACCCTTTTGATTACAAGTAGGAAGAAATCACAATTGTACTGTATTATTCTACTAGTGGGCCAGATAACAGAAAAATCGTGCAAATGATGATACAAGCATCAAATTTGGCACAAGACAGTGTCCTCCAAGGTATACTAATCAAATCTGCCCGATTGGCCAATTGAAAATCCAAGATGGCGGCCATTTTCAAGATGGCCGCCAAAATAACCACCGAAGTAGATGTTTTGCTTAGAAATATTTGTAGTTGTTTGATTTGCATGATCTAAGTGTGGATTCCTATGTTCTGAAGCCTGCTGAACTATATTTTCCTGTTTACAAAACACTCTGAGACATATTTCTCAAGATGACCACCAAGATGTTTGTCTTTCTTTACATAAGTTTTGTCCCGACTTGTACATTTTCAAAGTTATGCATACCGTGCTGCTGTTTCTCGATCTGCTACTGTTCACATATGCAGCTGCAGAGTGATGTGCAGGGAAGCTCTGCCTGAGAGCACTTGCATCTTCCTTTGCAAACCTTCTTACAGGAGCACTTTTCTCAATTCTTGACAGCTTGCTGCAATCAGTGGTAGTGCTGTCCAATGTATCTGCCATGCTTCTCCTTTCTGTGTCCACCCCCATTCAGCTCAACTGCTCATGTGTGGATTACAGTGGGTTGCCTGGCCCCAGATGATCCCAGCCTGGTAGGCTGCATGCTTTGCATGTTCTCTGAGGGCTGCCTGTGTTGGTGGAATTGAGTTGTACAGCCTCTGCTTGCAGGCAAACAGATCTAGTCTTGCTTCGTCCACACCAGTGGCTGCGCTTGATCTGTCGTACATGAGGACAACGAATCTTTCCAGCCTCTGCATGTCAAGATCACGAATCAATGTTGGATGCTGGCTGAGATTGATGAATGTTTCAGTAATATCATCAAATACATTCCAAGTCTGCCATGCAGATTTCTTTGCTTTCCCATGGAAGGCAGACACAATGTCACATCCAGTGAATGCATGAAAGTAGGGGATCCCTCTAGCTTTCTCAAGCCCAATTGCAGAAACCACCTCATGGACTGGAGTCCATCGCATATGGGCTCCTTGGCCAAAGGCAATCCATATTTCCTGAAGACCTAGTTTCTGGAAGGATGGCAGTACAGATATTGCTATGACTAGCACATCTGTGTCATTAGCCTTGACGATTATAGACTTGCTCCCGTCAGTCGTTGCATCCCTAGCATGACCAAATATTCGACTGCCAGCTTTTTCGTGACAACATGGGGACACAGCATCCAGAGACTTCAATGTGGTGCTAATGGCATCCTCTCCTTTTGTGACGATGACTGTGCTTGTCGTTTCTGCTTCACACATCTTTTCGGCCAGGAAGTGAAACAGTTCAGTCTTGTTGCTGGGGTCACGAAAGAAGCTTTGCCAGTTTCCTGGTGTCTTGCTTGTTCCTGTCACTCTTCTTCTGATTCCTTTCCCCATTTTTTACCTCATCTCTGATTTCAGACTTGATTTCTTGTATACATCAAAGACTATGTCCACCCGCTTGTACCGAGCACCATAGGATTCCACCTTTGGGATGATGTCTTCTTTGGCATAATCATTAAATGTCTTTGAAGCACGTGGAGGCGAGGCATTGATAAGTGCTGAGCCGTCAATGATGATTGTATCTCCCTTTGGTTCTCCCACTAGGACATTCACTTGCGCTTCAAGAATTTCAACCAGCTGTGACTTCTAACACGTATGAAGCTTGCCGCTGTCACTAAGAGATGCAGGGTATGACTGATTCTCGTGCTTGAAGAATTCTTGCAAGTCACACTGTCTGTTCTGGCTTGAGATGAACAGTCACGAGAATAACTGACAGTCATCTTTTAAGACTTTCTCCTTAGAAATTCCCTCAGCCTGTTCTTGTTTGAAGAATAAAACAGGGTTCTTCTTGATATTATGATAGAAAATGGACAAACTTGTACCGTGTAAAGATGTTTCAGCTGTGGTCGCAGTCAGATTACAATCTATGTTGTCTTTCTCAAGACTGGGGGACAGGTTACTCCATCTTTCACATACTGTGCAACAACTGCTTCTCCTAACTGTGCTGAGATTTCTAGGACTCAGTCATATGATATGCTGAGCCCATTCTCGTTGAGCATTTCAATTATTTGTCTCTTCCCCGTCTTGGCAAACACATACACACCCATGTAGACTGCAAAATGTGGCTCCCGGTCCTTGGAATGCCTGTGGACATCCGTTCCTTCCTTGTATTTGGCGAAGCAGTTGTACTGTAGAAGTTGTGATATAGCAAAGTCTGATTTCGACACTCCATGATGGAGTTGGGACTTGATGTCTGCACCATGTTCGATCATGCATACAAACTGAAGCAGTGATGGTGGCACAGCCTGTTATAAGTCTTTGTCATGAAAATAGCTGCTGAAATTCGACTTCTGACAGAGCATGTCTTGTCTTATTATCCCAGTGGCTTTTGCTAGATGGACCACTTCACCATAACGGGATCCTTCTGATAGGATTGAACCTACATCAGTTACAGCCAACAGACCTTCTCGTCCTTGGCAATTAGCTTGCAGCTGTGGAATGTGCAAAAGCAGCTGATCCTTGAGTCGAGTAGGATGAACATCAGGCAGGTCAACACCAAGCTGTTCCAGCCTCTGCTTGTAAAGCTTGGTCAAATCAGCAAGCTTGAAAATCGGTGGCCTCTCACTGGCATTTTTCATCTCACAGATGTAGGTGACTAGTTCAGAGA
>NC_089756.1:10016225-10031225 GCF_040412425.1 Macrobrachium rosenbergii | reverse complement strand
CATTCCTCCAGTTAAAAGAGCGTTCTTTCAACTGTTTTAATGACTTCATTCCTCCAGTTAAAAAGTTTCAACTGTTTTGTATGACTTCATTCTTTCAACTGTTTTAATGACTTCATTCCTCCAGTTGTTCTTTCAACTGTTTTAATGACTTCATTCCTCCAGTTAAAGAGCGTTCTTTCTTTCAACTAAAAGAGCGTTCTTTTTTAATGACTTCATTCCTCCAGTTAAAAGAGCGTTCTTTCAACTGTTTTAATGACTTCATTCCTCCAGTTAAAAGAGTGTTCTTTCAACAACTCATTCCTCCAGTTAAAAGAGCGTTCTTTCAACTGTTTTAATGACTTCATTCCTCCAGTTAAAAGAGCGTTCTTTCAACTGTTTTAATGACTTCATTCCTCCAGTTAAAGAGCATTCTTTCAACTGTTTTAATGACTTCATTCCTCCAGCGTTCTTTCAACTGTTTTAATGACTTCATTCCTCCAGTTAAAAAGAGCGTTCTTTCAACTGTTTTAATGACTTCATTCCTCCAGTTAAAAGAGCGTTCTTTCAACTGTTTTTAATGACTTCATTCCTCCAGTTAAAAGCGTTCTTTCAACTGTTTTAATGACTTCATTCCTCCAGTTAAAAGAGTGTTCTTCTTTTAAACTGGTTTACTGTTTTTAACTTCATTCCTCCAGTTAAAGAGCGTTCTTTCAAAATGACTTCATTCCTCCAGTTAAAAGAGCGTTCTTTCAGTTAAACTTCATTCCTCCAGTTAAAAGAGCATTCTTTCAACTGTTTTAATGACTTCATTCCTCCAGTTAAAAGAGCGTTTAACTGACCTGACTTCATTCCTCCAGTTAAAGAGAGCGTTCTTTCAACTGGTTTAATGACTTCATTCCTCCAGTTAAAAGTGTTCTTTCAACTGTTTTAATGACTTCATTCCTCCAGTTAAAAGACGTTCTTTCAACTGTTTTAATGACTTCATTCCCAGTTAAAAGAGCGTTCTTTCAACTGTTTTAATGATTCCTCCCGTTCTTTCAACTGTTTTAATGACTTCATTCCTCCAGTTTGTTCCAACTGTTTTTAAAGTTAAAAGAGCGTTCTTTCAACTGTTTTAATGACCTCATTCCTCCAGTTAAAGAGCGTTCTTTCAACTGTTTTAATGACTTTATCAGTTAAAAAAGTGTTCTTTCAAATGTTTTAATGACTTCTTTCAACTCGTTTCACTACTCCAGTTAAAAGTGTAATTTCAAAATGACCTCATTCCTTCAGTTAAAAGAGCATTCTTACAACTGGTTTAATGACCTCACTCCTCCAGTTAAGAGCGTTCTTTCAACTGGTTAATGACCTCATTCAGACCTCATTCCTCCAGTTAAACGAGTGTTCTTTCCACTGATTTAATGACCTTTTCAACTGGTTTAATGACCTCATTAATCCAGTTAAAAGAACGTTCTTTCAAAATGACCTCATTCCCCCCGGTAAAATCGCATTCTTTCAACTCGTTTTATGACCTCATTCAGACCTCATTCCCCCAGTTAAAAGAGCATTCTTTCAACTGGTTTAATGACCTCACTATTCCAGTTAAAAGAGCGTTCTTTCAACTGGTTAATGACCTCATTAATCCAGTTAAATGAGCGTTCTTTCAACTGGTTTAATGACCTCATTCCTCCAGTTAAAATAGCGTTCTTTCAACTGATTTAATGACCTCATTCCTCCACTTAAAAGAACGTCCTTCAACTGGTTTAATGACCTAATTCCTCCACTTAAAAGAGCGTCCTTCAACTGGTTTAATGACCTCACTTCTCCCACTAAAAGAGCATTCTTTCAAAATTACCTCATTCCTACACTGAAAAGAGCGTTCTTTCATCTGGTTTAATGACCTCATTTAGACCTCATTCCTCCAGTTAAAAGAGCATTCTTTCAACAGGTTTAATGACCTCACTCCTCCAGTTAAAAGAGCGTTCTTTCAACTGGTTAATGACCTCATTCAGACCTCATTCCTCCAGTTAAAAGAGCATCATTTCAACTGGTTAATGACCTCATTCAGACCTCACTCCTCCAGTTAAAAGAGCGTCCTTTCAACTGGTTTAATGACCTCATTCAGACCTCATTCCTTCAGTTAAAAGAGCGTTCTTTCAACTAGTTTAATGACCTCATTCCTACAGTTAAAAGAGCGTTCTTTCAACTGGCTTAATGACCTCATTCAGACCTCATTCCTTCAGTTAAAAGAGCGTTCTTTCAACTTACTTAATGACCTCATTCAGACCTCATTCCTTCGGTTAAAAGAGCGTTCTTTCAACTAGTTTAATGACCTCATTCAGACCTCATTCCTCCAGTTAAAAGAGCGTTCTTTCAACTGGCTTAATGACCTCATTCAGACCTCATTCCTCCAGTTAAAAGAGCGTTCTTTCAACTGGCTTAATGACCTCATTCAGACCTCATTCCTCCAGTTAAAAGAGCGTTCTTTCAACTGGTTTAATGACCTCATTCCTGCGGTTAGAAGAGCGTTCTTTCATCTGGCTTAATGACCTCATTCCTCCAGTTAAGAGAGCGTTCTTTCAACTGGTTTAATGGCCTCATTCCTCCAGTTAAAAGGGCGTTCTTTCAACTGGTTTAATGACCTCACTCCTCCAGTTAAAAGAGCGTTCTTCAACTGGTTAATGACCTCATTCAGACCTCATTCCTCCAGTTCAAAAAGCGTGCTTTCAATTGGTTTAATGACCTCATTGCTCCAGTTAAAAGAGCGTTCTTTCAACTGGTTCAATGACCTCATTCCTCCAGTTAAAATAGCGTTCTTTCAACAGGTTTAATGGCCTCATTCCTCCAGTTAAAAGAGCCTTCTTTCAACTGGTTTAATGACCTCATTCCTCCAGTTAAAAGAGCCTTCTTTCAACTGGTTTAATGACCTCACTCCTCCAGTTAAAAGTGTTCTTTCAACTGGTTTAATGACATTCCTCCAGTTACAAGAGCGTTCTTTCAGCTGGTTTAATGACCTCACTCCTCCAGTTAAAAGAGCTTTCTTTCAACCGATTAATGACCTCATTCCTCCAGTTAAAAGAGCGTTCTTTCAACCGGTTTAATGACATCATTCCTCCAGTTAAAAGTGTTATTTCAAAGTATCTGAAGCGATCACGAGCACGTTTACATTTATATATGTCACTATATATATTTATATACGCGTACCTATGTAGTATACTGTATATCTACAGCAGTTCATAACACAAGAGAAGGAATTCATGCCAGTATCATACAGGAGACTCTTTTCAAATCTTCCACTGTGGTGTGTGTTTGTATGTATATATATATATATATATATATATATATATATATATATATATATATATATATATATATATGTATATATACATATATATATGTATATATATATATATATATATTATATATATTATAAAGAGACCAATAAAACTACCCTTAATAAAACAACCAGTTACAAAACAATTATGTAAAAATTAACCATGAAATATGCCTCAATAAAACACATATCAACACCAAAACAATCCTCAAATCTTCAAGCACACATACACATACACACACACAGAGAGAGAGAGAGAGGTCCCTGGGAGACGCAGAACGACGTGGGTACAAAGAAAGAGAAAACCGAGGGATACACAAACAAGGGGGGGTTGAATAGGGGTTATATTACAAGGAGAGAGAGAGAGAACATATTACCACAGAGATAAGATAAAGAGAGAAAAAAAGTACGTTTATCCATGTATATAACCAAGGAGAGAGAGAGAGAGAGAGAGAGAGAGAGAGAGAGAGAGAGAGAGAGAGAGAGAGAGAGAGAGAGAGAGAGAGAGTGGAATCTTAGTTTTCCATTATATAATTTATAAAAGAATGAAAACAGAATTAATCATAATTCGTAAGAGAGAGAGAGAGAGAGAGAGAGAGAGAGAGAGAGAGAGAGAGAGAGAGAGAGAGAGAGAGAGAGCTTTGCCGTATTTATAGAAGCACTTCATTTCAGATACGCAGCCTGCACTTAATAACAACCGAGTATCTATGGCACAGAGTTACAACTAAGTATCTAAGGCACAGAGTTATCAACGCTCAAAAGGATACAACTGCAAGGAAGGAACAAGCACTGCGTAGGAGCAGTACTTCCACGTAAACGATAATTCATAAACTCTCTCCAAACAGCTGTGTCAGGTGTCCCTTAAAAATCGCGGGGGGGAGTGTGGAGGTGGGGAGAGAGGGAGGTGGTAGGAGGGGGAGCATTTGCACTCGTGGCAGTGGTCATGAACTTGAACACACATCTTCAAGGTCATGACTGAATCTATCTCTGCCACTGGCCCTGACGCAAGCAAGTAAGCAATGCTCACCTGATTATCTGGATAAGGAAAAGACGCCACATTCTTGCTTGAGACTTCTGATAAAGAAGCGGCATTTATTGAGCTTGATTCAGTTTGGCTCTCTCTTTTTCTTTTTTACGTTTAATAGAGATAAGTGTGGAAGGGATATCCTCCCAGGGAACTGAATTTAAAACTCATGAAAATTATTCCTGGTTCTGATGGCTTGATTCAGTTTTGCACTTTTTTCTTTACTCTTAATAGAGTTGAGTATGGAAGGGAGGTCCTCCCAGGGAACTGAATTTTAAAACTCAATGAAAATTATTCCTAGTTTTAATTAAAAGGTTATGGAACATATAGCCAAACGGACTTGCTAATTAGCGGGGAGTCTGCAACAAGTCCAAGAGCACAATTAATCAGTGTTACTTTCGACACACACACAAACACATATACAAAACTCAGCCCCCATATACATACTACACATACTACACATCAGATGACGTATTTTACTAAGTTACTTACATTTTTATTTATTAATTTACTAATATGTTAATTTATCTGATTTTCTAATAACATCTCTTTCTGTATTTTCCATTACATCGTGGTACTTTCGAACGAACACCATGTCTTCGGAAGCTTGAATTACAGGTTAATGGCCCACGTGGGCGTTTTCCATATGAATAGGGTTCATCTTCCGAATAATAATAATAATAATAATAATAATAATAATAATAATAATAATAATAATAATAATAATAATAACACACTTCTCTAAATTCAATATTATAAGCGACATGATCTTACAAAGCACCTTCCCCAAAGTTGAATGCCCATATGTGACAAAGATTTTTTTTACATGACATAAAAACGAACGAACGATAAAAAGGTACCATAAAAACTAATACTATTAACAGAAAAATCAGGAAGCCATGATGAAAAAATTCAAAACTTCAGTAACAGAGAAAACGCCACATCGTCACACACTTGTTGATCTGTTTCCGTACAATAACCTTGAACCTTTACAAAACTATTTGCATGAAATAAAAAATAGAAATTCCTCATACCCAACAACACATGAGAGAGAGAGAGAGAGAGAGAGAGAGAGAGAGAGAGAGAGAGAGAGAGAGAGAGAGAGAGTCATTGTGAATGACAAAATATGTAGAAAATCATTGTTAATGTTGAGCGGCACGAGAATTCACGAGAGAGAGAGAGAGAGAGAGAGAGAGAGAGAGAGAGAGAGAGAGAGAGAGAGAGAGAGAGAGAGAGATTTTAAAAATAACAGTAATACATGAGGGACCAAACCCATAGCTTACCGTTCTTTTATACACAAACACACACACACACACACAAAGTAAATATTGAATTTTTAGAACAAAACACGAAGGCATAAATGACATTCAGCTTAAATGAAAAAGCTTAAATGAAAATATGAAATATATCGAACATCTGGGGAAGTTTAATTGAACTTATTCATGCACAAGTAAACAGGTACATGACGACAATCTCCCACACGTTACATATCCGCCGGTGTAACTTGATTCACAGATTCAGATGACGCACTCTATGACACGAATCTCTCTCTCTCTCTCTCTCTCTCTCTCTCTCTCTCTCTCTCTCTCTCTCTCTCTCTATATATATATATATATATATATATATATATATATATATATATATATATATATATATATATATATATATATGTATGTATGTATGTAAATATAATACATGTACATATGTATGTATGTATATATATATATATATATGTATGTATATGTATGTAAATATAATACATGTACATATGTATATATAAATATAATACATGTACATATATATATATATATATATATATATATATTTATATATATATATATATATATATATATAAAGTAATACATATAGATAGATATGTTCATATATTTATGTACATATATATATATATATATAATATATATATATATATATATATATATATATATATATATATATATATATGGATGAAGTTACTTGCACCAAAGACCTCTGACCCACCGCAGTTGACTAACTGCATGCATCGAACTCTGGATTCGCTGCATCAGGACCATTAGGCTACCACGCGGTAGGCTTCTCGAGAATGAATGGTTGGATATTGCCGTTTAGAACTTCCACATGTTTGTCAATGAGAGAGAGAGAGAGAGAGAGAGAGAGAGAGAGAGAGAGAGAGAGAGAGAGAGAGAGAGAGAGAGATCCACGAACTAGTTTCGCTTTTGAGAAGAGTAATTTAATTTGTCAAATTCATTTGTATATTTGGCTCTAAGGGAGCCGAGGATTCTTTAGAGAGAGAGAGAGAGAGAGAGAGAGAGAGAGAGAGAGAGAGAGAGAGAGAGAGAGAGAGAGAGAATAAAATTAACTTAAGATTAAATTACGGTGCCGTCTAAGGAAATCCATCAATAACTCACATGGTGACGAAGCGGTTATCAATTATAACTTCCCTTGGGTGTAGTTATTCCCAATTATTGTGAAATAGATATCAACCGACATTTGTAACTTAATATTTGTGAGTATAAAAAAAAATGTCACGGTGCATGTCACAAAAAAAAAAAATATATATATATATATATATATATATAAGGAGCCCATAAAAACGCCAAAATATAGAAAGTACAGGCTATATTTCAGGGACCAAACTGCCTCTCTCCTCAGCATGAGGAGAGAGTTTGGTCTCTGAAATATAGCCTTACACTCTACGTTTTGGCATTTTTATGGGCTCCTTATATTTCATGGAACTGTTTTAACAGAAAATATTTCTTTTTATATATATAGATATATATATATATATATATATATATATATATATATATATATATATATATATATATATATATATATATTTATATATATTTCTTCATTGGAGGGTGGGTAGAGCTCTCGGCTAGCACGCAGTTGGCCCAGCGTTCGACTCTCCGACCGGCCAATGAAGAATTAGAGAATTTATTTCTGGTGATAGAAATTCATTTCTCGTCATCATGTAGTTCGGATTCCACAATAAGCTGTAGGTCCCGTTGCTAGGTAACCAGTTGGTTCTTAGCCGCGTAAAATAAGTCTAATCCTTCGGGCCAGCCCTAGGAGAACTGCTAATCAGTTCAGTGGTCTGGTTAAACTAAAGATATACTTATATATATATATATATATAATATATATATATATATTTATATATATATATATATACAAATATATGTAATATATATATATATATATATATATATATATATATATATATATAGACAGATCTATATACACAGACAGATTTAGTCATAAACAAATAAATCAACAAATAACAATTATTTAGTTAGATACAGAGGCGTATCTCCCTCTGAGGATGCTTGATATGCCAAACACGGGACGAGCCTTTGCAAGCAAGCAGGTTTATCATACGTCGCAACGCCTTTCTCCTTATCCAGTGACCCCAACGGTTTCCTGACTCCATCTCCCCTAAACCACGCCCGCCCCCCAACCAAACCCCCGCCCTCTCGCCCACCCTCCTCCCCTCTTCAAAATAACACCAAAGCAAAAGGGTAAACGTCGGTCAGTTGCAAATTACGCAGGAAAGAAGCATGACGAAGCAACGCTCGCAAAGGAATATTAATAAAACGTAGTGTACTTGATTTACGTAAAATCTAAGCACTATCAATAAAAGAAAAATATGTAAACAAACAAAAAACAAAGGCACCTGTACCACATCCTGCCATTATAAAAAAAATTATTTTATACTAATGATATAAAAAAAACGAACCTGCTGAACATTCAGCAACTGATGACGCACCTTTAAATCGCTGATAATGAGATTTGTTTAAAACGGAGTTAGTTTCAATTTAAGACTACAACTGCAAGTGATTATAAAAACTAAAACTGCTTAATACTTTCCAAAAACACTATATACTCGCAGGGTAACAGCAATGTTTCATATAAGTTTCGAAAATAACTAAATAGTATAACATTTCGCTAATAAATCACCCTAAGGATATAAATCCCGTGTTATGCTGTACATATCTTCAGTTGCCTTATTTAGAATGTGCTAGATTTAGTGTAAATGCGGTGGATGTTATTTGAAGTTAAATCACGCTATCGGATAACGTAATCAGATCCGCATGCTAAGTACACAGGCGTAATTTGCAAAGGCAACATGCTCATACGAGCTATATCACTATGTTACGGGAATACCCGACTACTTTTCATGCATTGGGCAACACCGTGTCAATACCGGGATTCATTAACACAAATTTTTGTTACAGTGACCAAAGTTAATCCGAACAGTTATAGCTGTCTCGTTCTTTACTTAGAAATGCTATCTCTCTCTCTCTCTCTCTCTCTCTCTCTCTCTCTATACATATATATATATGTGTATGTGTGTATATAACAGTATACATATAATTATATACACATATCATATACAGTATTGACTATATATATATATATATATATATATATATATATATATATATATATAATTATATTATATATATATATATATATATATATATATATATATATAGAGAGAGAGAGAGAGAGAGAGAGAGAGAGAGAGAGAGAGAGAGAGAGAGAGAGAGAGAGAGAGAGCAAATGACGAGGAAAAATGAAAATTACTTTTCACAGCCTAATGAAAGTCAAAGCGTTAAATGCCAAAGTTTCGAATGTAGAATCTACAGTAGAGAGAGAGAGAGAGAGAGAGAGAGAGAGAGAGAGAGAGAGAGAGAGAGAGAGAGAGAGAGAGACTGTAAAGGCTGGAGGAAATCCATCAAAAACAACTTTTCTCTTCACAAAAGCAGATAGTGAAAGACACCGAGAAGGTTTGAAGTTTCATCTACCACCGCCAAGCTTTACTCTCAATCCTGACTCTCGATCCTACGTGTCACTTTCTAATCTCCATGCCTGATTTAAAATAAAATTCATCACTAGACTCCTTTAAGAAATGAGCAAATATCACTCGACGAGTGGTATTTGCCACCCTGATTCTTCGTAAACTTCATTACTTCCAGATTGAGTGGAGGGTCCCGAAAACCAGTTCTACAGAACCAGTTACGGTTGGTGAGCCTCCGCAGAACGATGCGCGCACATTCATATACATACACATTTACACACACACACACACACACGTATCCGTACCGGTTACACCTCCCCTTCACTTTCGTCCTCTCCTCTCCCATTTCTTTCTCTTTCTTTCCCTTCACGCCCTCTTCGCGTTTTTCTTTAGATTTTTTTTTTCTGTGTGTACTGCTTTCACTAAATTTCACTATGGACATTCTCAAATCAGGTATTTGCCACTACATACGAAAATAGTTTTACTTTTCATTCGATTTTTTTTTTTTTGGGGGGGCAAAATCTATCACTATCGATATTCTTCCAACGTATGCACACATTTCTTGAATATCTAATATAATCAACATCATAACATAAATACGTATATTGCACACTGGTACGAAAATACATGAAACATCACAGAAAATAATTCAACTTTCTATAATACATGCGAATAAATACGTAAATAATTACCAGAACATAAATAATTTAACACGCGACCTCCATAAAGAAATCCATGCAAAATATTTTCACATTCAGAAAAGACATTCAGTTTCATAAATAGATAAATCCCTTGGATGTTGTTCTCACATCCAGGGGAATAACCTACCACATGTAAGCCTCATACCGACTTACAAACAGATACAAACACACATACACAGTAAATATTATCCGGCGAACGCTATAAAGATTTTACTTAGTCAAACATTTGTAGTATGTACAAACACATTTTATATATAAATATGTGTGTGCGTAAGTATGTACGTATGTGTATATACCAATAAACCTGAAAGTCAATTCCATTTTCCTTGCAGCATCTTACTCAGCCATAGATATATATAGTATGTGGAACGACAAGCCTTTCCATTCCAAACACCGAGCGAGCAATGCTCCCCTTTGGCAACCTCTCTACGGCATATCGATACTTTCCACCGACCAAAACAATCACTGCAAAATGTCACCCCTTTTACAGTGTTAATGATACCTTAAAAATCACACCGAATGATACCGATGGCCCTTAAAGGTATCGAAACAAAGTGCTATCGATTGTCCAAAGGGGAATCGAAACTCTTCAATCGGTATCGAAATTCCAGAGTAACGTCGATAGTTCCGAGTGGTATCGAATGTGTCAGGTGGAATCAAAACCCCTTAAACGGTGTCGTAACTTGTTGAGAGTTAACAGGTTTTGATCTCTATACTCTCGAAGCCTGCACACAAACAACAGCACACACCAACACCGCAGTCCACCACCTGAACACGCTCAATACTGCTATGTACTGAACACTGACGCTATGACACCTGGCCCTGTTGAGTATCAAGTAACTTAATAGTGCTCTCGGGGCACGCATTTTTGCTTATTTGTTATTCTGTCTTCTTCTGAGCCGAGTTCCTTTTGTCCACGAAAGGCGTCTCCCTTCAAGGATCGTCTAATTGGGGTTTTAAGTCACGTGTCACCGCAAGAGGAAATAACGGGAAAAACAAGACACAACGAAAAGTAATGCACTTAAATATAGGTTCACGTTCCTTCACGTGTGACGTTTTCGTTAATGTCACACCACGTTAAAGTTATGAAAAACGTCAAAATATTATACAGTTACGAAAGCATGATCATCACACTAACTGTCAAATACGAAAAGGGATAACTCAAAAAAGGCTCCAAATTTCAATACAGCGATCAGGAAACCAAAAAATAATCCAGTTCATTTCAAATAATGTTCGCATGAGACTACTGATGAATCATGACAAAACCCAGAGCAAAGACTTGCTTGCAGAGGACGTGCGTGCAGGAGGAGACAGGAGGACCGTTCTTTGGCTTTCGAAAAACCGCAAACGGCAGAAAGAAAGGCAAAACAGAAAGCCCTTTGGAAACAACCAGTGCCTGCCACTAAACTGTCCTGGCGCCTGCGCATACCGGTACTCCGACACCATCAACTGCCTCGGCTCGTGCGCATAAGCTGTATGTACACGCACGCACGAACTTAACCTCTCGCCAACCAAAATAAAAGCGTAATAAAAAGAATGAAACTGGAAGCATAGCGTGATGAATAAATAACCAAAAAAGATTAAACACTGCGCAACGGTTCGAGTAACAGGATCCAGGGCAATCTCCCAGAATATCATCCCGGAGGACATAGGGAGCAACTTCATGGCAAGCAAGGATCCTGTGCGGAGGCAGACACACCCCATGGTCGCTACCCCTCCCCCTCCTCCTCCTCATGTTCTTGTCCTCCTTTTCCTCCACTTCTAAGCCTAAGGGCACTGACTTTCAAGGACGTTCGCTGGCGTCCTCGACACCTGAACGAAATGGAAGGTCCCATCAACTATGCAAACGTTAAACAAATAAACAATCACTGATTCTCATTAAAATACCAATTAAAACTCTCTATCAATAATAATTAAGTGCGTGCACTGGTTCGTAATCGCGGACTTTCAAAGAGATGCGGAAAACTTCCAATTGCATAACACAAGCGTTTCATGAGACGCGGAAAAACCTGCAACTGCTTGAAGGAAGACTTTCAAAGAGATGAGGAAAAACTTCCAATTGTTTGACAGAAGACTTTCAAGAGAAGCTGAAAAACCACCAACTCCACGAGATATTTCCCATTTATTTTTGCTTTATGCAGAAGATTCATACGGATCGCAAATGAATACATAAATCGTAAAACCAACAGATCAACAAAAACATACAAGTGGATAAATAACTGGATTTTTATTACAAGGGATGAGGCTGCAACCCCTCACCACCCCACCTCCCACCTCATTCATGCCTTCTCATCTTATCCAGGGATGGGACACTCACCCTGGCGTCCTCTGATAAGAAAATGACCTCATTACCGACCCAGCCTCCAGAGATCAATGACCTAACTAAATAAATTATATGAAGTCTTCAAATTATCAAAATAATGAGTACATATATACATATATATTAAGCAAAGTAAATATCTAACATGAAAATCCTGTGATATACTAGAACGAAAGAAATCCAATAAGGGGGAAAATAATAAACATGGAAAGCACTTGTATACGGTGATTAGAAAACGCATGCGAGGCGTCTCTTTTCTCAAGAAGTTTAATAAATAACTGCCAAGGGGATAAGTTCATTAACGTGAGGATTAGCAAGTATTGGGTTTCCTCCGATCAGATTCTCATTCCTTTGAATAATCTGTAATATATATATATATATATATATATATATATATATATATATATATATATATATATATATATATATATATATATATATATATATATATATATATATATATATATATATATATATATATGTGTGTGTGTGTATGTGTGTATTTATATATGTATGTGTGTGTGTGTGTATGTATGTATGTATGTATGTATGTATATATATGTATGTATATATATATATATATATATATATATATATATATATATATATATAACTGCTAGGCTTTTAGACAGACAAAGTACACGAAGTACAAATTCAGTTAAACGTACACAACATACTCTTTCATAGCCATCTCACATAATTACGCACCATAACTGGAAAAAACCACTCCGGGAACGACAACTGTATTTGTTAATCGTAGCTTCAGCTACAGGTGTATCTCTTGGATAGACTGTGTTAGGCAAACAGGTGGACGGAACTGAACAGGTGTAGAATACATGCCATACCGATAGTCTTCTCTTACATCCATGCAACAGAATCTGACATCCGACAACGCTTCATCACAGGGTAACCCCGGTAGGGGGTTAGTGCCGTCACTGCAACTCAGGGGGTGCACTGTAGGCATTACTTAAGGTTCTTTGTAGCGTCCCTTCGGCCCCTAGCTGCAACCTCTTCCGTTCCTTTTACTGTGCTTCCGTTCACATTCTCTTTCTTCCATCTTACTTTCCACCCTCTACTAACAATTGTTTCATGGTGCAACTGCGAGGTTTTCCTCCTGTTACACCTTTGTAACCTTTTCCTCTCAATTTTCCTTTCAGCGCTGAATGACCCCATAGGTCCCAGCGCTTGGCCTTCGGCCTAAATTGTATATTCTAATCTAATCACAGGGTAACAGCGTTCAAACAAGTATGGTCATTTTATCGTCACCAAGTTCTTTCCCCTAATAAATTAATAACAGTCTCTGGACTGCTAAACACCTCATTAACAGCCTTTCGACCAGCTCCACGTACCGGACACGTATTCGTATATCTTGTACGCACTTTAACACTTCCTTGTAATTAAAACCCTACCATTCTCTTCGTTCGTACACCTCTTCAGCAAGCGCTTTGCCAGTTCCGCCTGCTTCCTTCCTTGACTTCTTAATTATCCTGTACACCAATCTCCATAGTTTTTCGCGTCTCCGTTCTCTCCACGAGGCCTAACCACGTCAAAATTGTTTGTACCATCTTTACACCAATCTCCATATTTTTACTCGTCTCCGTTCTCCCCATGAGACCTAACCACGTCAAAATTGTTTGTACCTTCTTCGGTCTGCCTGAGCAGAGAGGAAAAACACAGCCTCTTCCAGCATGCTTTGTTCCTTGGAAGTCAAAGAAGGGACAGTAAGGTGTTGTCCACCCCACATCATCTTCAAGCCCCAGTACGCTTGTCTCTTTAAGACATAACCCCGGCACCACTCGATGATGTGGGGCTGGCTTTGATTTTGAGGCTATTGGCCATATCTTCGTCGTATCTCTATTTCTTGCCTTTTTATACACCTCTTGCTCAATATTATCCAAAAGGTCCTTGTCCCAGTACCTTTCGTTCTACGAAAAAGAGTTGAAACAAGACGCAAAGGTGTTTCCCAAAGTTTGAGAGATAAAAAGAAACAAAAGACAGAGAGAGAGAGAGAGAGAGAGAGAGAGAGAGAGAGAGAGAGAGAGAGAGAGAGAGAGAGAGAGAAACTGCTGAGCGTTCCGTAAATAAAAAGTGAGGTAAAACAATGCAATGCAGACAATAATAATCTTGAACCGCAAAATGTTTTCTCATACGAGTTTTCCTCCAATTGCAGAAGGCTGTCAAACGCTATTTCGTGGCCGCTAATCACTACTTTCTCCATTTAATACCTACAAATAAAATGCCACTGTGTTCACCGAACTTCCCTCTGAAGGACGAAAACAATACCACTGAATGTGCCAATACTCACACTTTCTCCTAAATTGATCTAAAAATATAAACTGAATCAAAAAGACACCAGGCTCTTTATTAAAGATCATATATCATAGGGAGCATAAATACACGTAGGACTAGAAGCATGAAAAATTTTACATGAATGGAACCTAAATGCAACAAAGATAATGGAAAAGTATCTCTGAAGACCTGACTTCAGTAAGTTGCCACAAGAACTAAAAATGCAAAAACCTAGGACAATTTATGATAACTGAGGTAAATAATTTTACTAGGATAAAATGGAGATAACATAACAATTATAAAATCACTAACAGGAACAAAAATTACAGCCACCAAAACATATAAATATATAAGCTACACGCCATGTATGTAGTGCTCAAATTTGGACCAGGTTATGGTTTACAATATATTTTCATGGCACGCACACACACACATTATATATATATATATATATATATATATATATATATATATATATATATATATATATATATATATATATATATATATATATATATATATATATATATGTGTGTGTGTGTGTGTGTGTGTATATATATATATACACAA